>NC_056732.1:7171880-7261880 GCF_019279795.1 Protopterus annectens | reverse complement strand
AGTTAGACTCCACATTTTTGAGTTAGGCTTGAATTTTTACATTTTGTGATTTGGCAGTTTCCCATGACAACCACTTGAAAGACCCTGTACATGAATGCTATTTATTTGAGCAGAATTTATGCATTTAGAAACCCCCCCTGCTATATATGGCCTATGACTATTTTATAGCATTTTAGAAGAGTAACTGCAAACTAGTAACCTTCCAGTATTCAACTAAGTTGATAATGCATGTTTATATTCTTTTTATTGTGAAATCCAAACACTCCCAGACATTCATTTTGAATATCAGACCTACCTTCTGACTTACCACTCTGCAAAAAAAGGTTTATGATTCTTTCTCAATAATGACTCGTGTTACAATAGCTCAGTGATTCAAAAAATCCTGTCTAAAGACAAGACAATAGAAGGCAGCTCTGTGATAATTTCTGAGATTTTCACTGCAAACCACATTATATTTCCTGCTTTTCAATGCTGAAGGCATCCTGATTAAAAACAAAAACACATACATAGATAGCCTCAGTAGGTCTATCACCCCCACCCCATTAATTACCATTTGGAACATCCTAACCAGTATCATTGTCTCTACTGAAAGCTCATATTCATTACTTCAAAAAGACCATCATGTCTGGCCAGTAAACCACCATCTGCACTGTTCTTATTAAAGTTCATTTAGGGTAGGCTTGTTTTTCATTTTTACCTGATTCATTTTTGAAACTGCATTTTTTCCATTCCAGCTCACTCAATACTATACAGTCTTCTCTCATTTTCGCAGGTTCATTTACCAGTAAAAATGGAAGAAATCAGCAGTAATGTCCATTTACAAGGGAGGAGACAAATAGCTATCACAAAGTACCATCCAGTTTTCATTCTCCTCCACAGTGCTTAAACACTAAAAAATTTGTTGCATTTCTTGTACAACGACTTACATTTCTGTGAATTTGTGCTCAGTATCAAAGGTGATATAGCAGAGCTAAGCATCTGGCTGTATTTGATTCTACAACCATCTGGATATACCAAGCTGATATAACTATATATATATTTTTGCACTTGTTCTGTTTCAGTGATAGTTAACAAAACTGTACTGCATTTATTAATTTACTTCATTGTTTATTGCTGGCCTCTGTCTGTCTGCATTGGGTCTCACCCTCCCACCCAACTGTTGTTTTACTCTTAAACTAGGTGACTTTGGAATTTTCCACCCCTGCTGTAAATTTGATTTTGCTCACTCCTCCCATTCCCATCTCATTTGCTCACTCAACTGAGTACAGTGACATTATTTGGGAAGGACTACCCCTTGCTTCTTTGATTTTGGACACTACTCCCAGTCCTATCTCATCAGCTCAGTCTACTTAGTAGAGAGAGAGCATTTGGGAAGGCCAACCCCCTTAGTTTCTTAATCTTCAACTATCTTCTGTTTCCTCCCTCTCCACCTACATTAAAAATGTATACTTTATTCAGCTGCTTCTACTGTAATTGTGTTTTTCCTACTTTATTACCGTATTTTTGCTTTGCTGCATGCTAAGTGTTCAAGTGCTTTTATTCTACTGCATTTATTACTGCTTGTTAGTAGCCTGATTAAATTTACCTCTTATTTTGTTATTCTAAGCATCTTAGTTTTGGTTTTAGTACTTGTGCTTCAGGCTTTACAACAAAAGGAAGAAGCTGTTGTCCAAGCATAAAAAGGAACAAATTCCAAACTGGAAAACTCCCTCCTTAGCCTCAACAAGTAAATTAGATCACTTGTGAAAGCCTCCAAAGCCAATTATTAATTGAAACTAGCCTCTGAAACAAAAGGAAATCACAAAGCCTTCTTCAGTTATGTCAGGAACCTCCATGGCAAAGCCCAGGTCTGGTCTGAATTAGTACTTAATGGTATCACACTGATCCTATTGACTTAGCCAACCTGCTAGCAGATAGGTTCAACACAAACTTCACCCCCTCTACCCCCAAAGGCCCATTTCACATCCCCAATACTTGTCCCACACCTCACATCTCTGTGGATCAAGTTAAAGGCCCTATCCAAGGCAAAGAACACAGCTTCCATGGGACCTGATAGTATCCCAGGCTATATTCTGCACCATCTCCAGCAAGAACTAGCTTTACTGTTGAGCATCCTATTCAACCACAGCCTAAGTACAGGCTTCATTCCAGCAGAATGGAGAACTGCCATTGTCATCCCCATGCACAAAGGTGGTGCTACTACTGACCCTGGAAACTATCAGCTCATTAGCTTGTAAAGCCATGGAACATATTATTATGGATCTCATAAACAAGGACATAGGTGATCTCCAAGCACTTGACCCTACCCAATTCGAATTTGTCAAGGGCAGATCTTGCCTATTGAACCTGGTTGACATCTTTCAGACTGTCACCAAGGCACTGGATGAGGGAAAGTCAGCACATACAGCTTACCATGACTTGGTCTAGGCCTTTTACACAATCCCCCACTAGGGCATCATCAAAAAGCTAACACAACTTGGCATAAATCCCTCTCTCATCAGGTGGGTGGCCAACTGGCACACTGACAGGACCCACAAGATCAAAATAGTCCCCTCTACCTCTGATAGCAGACCTGTCACTAGTGAAGTTCCCCAGGGATCTGTCCTGGGACCCCTACTGTTTGGCATCTACTTCTCAGATATCCAATCAAAGACAAAAGGCCTGTGGCTGACCAAGTTTGCAGATGGCTGTAAGTTGGGTGCTGTCATTGACTCCCCAATTTATGTTAACATACTGCGAGAGGGTCTCGCAGCAACTAATGACTGGTGCCAAAGTCATGGCCTTAAGTTAAATGCAAAATAAATGCATCATACCATTTGGCAAAAGCATGGCGCCTACTGATTACCACATCAGCGGCAACCCCTTAAGTACACAACCTGTGGTGAAAGACCTGGATACTCAGGTTGACAACAATCTCACATTCAACCATCATGTAGCAGCAGTGGTCAGAAAAGCCTTTTATTTGGTTTAGCTTATAAGTAAAGGGATTGAATCCAGAGAAAAAGGAGGTTATTACCTCTCTATACTCCTCCCTCATTAGACCAATGATTGATTATAATGCCCGTTTGGTATGCACCTCTCCAAACATCTGCACCAACTAGAAAGGACACAGAAATACCATATAAAAGAGAATCCATGGCCTCCAACACCTGTCCTATGCAGACAGCCTCAAATCACTATCACTCTACTCAGTATCATACATATTGCTCAGCGGTATTCTGTGTCTCACCTACAAGGCAATCTCAGACCCTGCCCTACTAGAGATGTTCCATATCCATAAGTCTATCTCCTCGTGCATTACCTGCTCTAAAGGCCTGAATCTTATATGTGACATCAACAAAACCTGCTGGAGGGACGGGTTTGCCTCCCAGATGCTGCCCCGTCTCTGGATTAGATTTCCTATACACATCAAACAGAATACCTCGCTGACCCTCTTCAAGTGCAACCTTGATGAGTGGATGGGATACCACAAATTTGTTCCAGGGGTTCCACCTGTCTCTCTCATTGACAGGGGTGACAGGTGCTGACTGAGGTTTCTTTTTTGGGGATAAAATCTTGGCTGGTCTTGTAAAGGCCCCAGTGCCATTAGTCTAGTAACCTGCTATGATCCTAATATCCTAACTATCTCTCTCTGCCACTTTAGGTAAGCCAACATCCTAGTGAGCATGTTTTCAGAAAACATCTATCTATTCATCCATCCACAACCCCTTTTTCACATTTGGCATGTGGGATTGGGGTGTCACTTCAGCAGTGAGAATCTAGAGCCAAGGTTTACACAGTCCTGGTGCAGTACTTCTTCTATGCCCCACACTCACATGCACACTCACACCTATGGCCAGTTTAGAATGCAAAATCCATTCATGCCTGTTTTTGGAATGCGGGAGGAAACCAGAGCACCCAAAGAAAACCCATGTGAACACAGGGGAGGACATGCAGACTCTGCATAGAAGGCACCCCAGCCAAGAAACGAACCAGAGAACCTTTTGCTGTGAGGGAGAACATATCAGGGCACTATTGTACTGTTTAAATTCATTGCTTTTTCCCAGAGCTGATCAGCTTAAATTCTCTGCCTTTATCCTAAGAGCGATAGTATGACATTGCTTGCATCACAGTGTCCACAACTCACAGCTGAGTGTACTAACAGCTGTTGCTCAGTCCATACAAGAATAATTTGGTGTTTTCTTCAAGAAAGAGAAAGAGCTAGACAGCTTTATAGTGTCTGTTTTTAAATGCTTCTTCCATAAGGTGCGGTTACCTCAGAGTAGGAATCATAAAGAAAATGGGTGGGGGCCTGCCCCATTTATAAAAATATTTTTTATTGCTTTTGTTTATATTTCATATGTTCATACACTTCGAATTCTTAAGTAGCTGTGTTATGAGTAGATTCATACTTGAGCTGTGGGTTTTGAGCTATACTTGCTAGAGATTTGTGAAATGGGGATTGTAGATTCAAGGACTTGTGGCAGATCCTTAGATTGCTCTAGCTAGTAGTACCATGCTAAGGTAAGGTGAAGGGGGCAGCTGCCATAAGCACAAGCTGTTAAGGAGCGTGGTCAGTACTGGAAAAGAGTCACTGACTGGGTGGAATGCAGTAATGACAGTCATTTAAGCAGTAGCCATGGCTGATATTGCACCTACTGAAATAAAGAAATAAATGTGCTCGTCTGCTATTTGTGTGTGTGTGTGTGTGTGTGTGTGTGTGTGTGTGTGTGTGTGTGTGTGTGTGTGTGTGTGGTAGCAACTCTTAACAAGGCCCAGTATGGCCACCTGGTGTGCAGGATGCAGGACTTTTTATCTTTGCTCTTCAACGTCCAATGGTTGATAAAGGTACCAGCTGACATAGCTACAGCTCTGTTACTTAATCTGTTTTATCTTTGAAATGTCTCTATGTGATTTAAGTTAAAAGGCCCAGGTTGGACAATGATATATTCTGATTTCATCTTCTGTGCTTTTAACTTTTCTAATCCTTGACCTTTGACTGTATGATGATACCTTCCTACCTGAATTCCTCCCATCCATTTTATTATCTACTACAATTGCTAAAGCCTCATTTGCATCATCAATTTTTTTTATAACTCCTTTTTTTCATTCAGCCTATCTCCTCTTTAAGGTAACTATTTAAAACACTGGGACCTGCTAGACTGAGTCCTGAAACATGGAGACTGAATGAGTGAAAAACAAACCTATATAAGCTAAACCGAGATAGCCATTCCCCGGAATATTCCATTTTCTCTGAGGTATGGTGATTTCAGACTTGGCATGTATAAGTTCAAGGGGGGGATTTGTCCCCCACATGGAGGTGCAGGGGGCCTTACCCCTCCTGCAAAAAAAGAACTTTAAATAAGAAGTGCATTCTTCAAGATTCACTCTTTTCCTGGGTTTTCAGTCTTTTTTTTTTTTTGACTTCTCAGCACTCTGCTTTTTGAATGCTAACATTTCAGTAGGGAGCCCTGTTTTCATGTATCTTCCTCATTCTCTTTCCCTTCAAATAGCTTGTTCTTTTATTTCCAATTAAACATTTACCTCTACATCCTGCATAATAGCTATGACAACAAATATTCTCCATTGTACTGGGATGTTAAGCAAAATTCTAAAATAATTTTATACTGCTGTTTTAGGCATTTATTTTGCTTGATGTTACTTTTTTTCCAGTCGCTTTGATGCATTTTTATTGAAGCTGGACCATTTATTAAATACAGTACCCTTTTCAAGATGTACCTTCCAAGACATACAAAGCAAGTAGAAGGCCCCAGAGGCTCCTGATCAAGATGGCTGTTTGCCTGAAGTCCCTGATATATCATGGAAAGCTTAACACACTGTTCCTTTATTCAGTTTTCATAGGGTCTTCAGGGATGATTTATGCATTGGGTTCCATGCCATTTGAGATGCTGTCCTGGCTCATCTCTTCTGTCTCCACAAGTGGATATCTCCACTAAAACCAGAACTAGGGATCATCTCTTCTGTCTCCACAAGTGAATATCTCTACTAAAACCAGAACTAGGGACTCAAATATCTATTAGCACATGAATAAAATGCTTTGGAGAAACACGTTTATTACAGAGTGCCTACCTCACTTCTGGTACAGACTGTTCTTGCAAGTTAAACAAAATGACACCCTAGCATCCCTCAAATTAAAAACAGATGGCTGGATGGCTACCCATAAATTTAATCTGGGTCTGACTGGTTTTGATCTTCTTCAGAAAGGGGGTATATAATCAGTGTGGGTATCGACAACGTGTAAATAGATTTGTGAATCGGTTGCCTTGCATTTTCTGTATTCCTGTTATTCTAAAGATCGTATATGATGTCTTACTAATACCTACTTACAACTTTAAAATTTGAATTCTTTAAGAATGTTCACTAAAAGCATTATTTACCCTGATTTATTGCAGACTTGTCTGTTACTGAATAAACCAACTATATGCATACCCATTCTGTCTGTACTTGCACTGACAACATTTTCATATTTACATAAACCAATCTCTTCTCTATTCACTCTTTCTTTTGTTACTGTTTATTCCATAACTTCCTCAAGTCCTACAGTATAGAATTCCCCAAACTCATCCCGTTAGCATTATTATTTGTTTTCCAGTATCATGCATATCATTTTCCCTGAAGTGTTGCCATTTTTTTTTTGCATCTAGTCTCAACTCCCTCTTTATTTTCCTTGCTTCTCATAAATCATCTCCAGCCATTTTTGTTATAATATATTTTAATAACGGTAAACCAATAAACTGATTACACTGTCACTCTGGTCTGTCAGCACACCATAGTAATAAAATTCCATGGTTGCTAAATATGATCACATTGCCTAAGTTTGTACATTTACAGATCCCTTTCTTTTAAGTACAGAACAGAGAACAAATTTCTGAAGTAATATAGTGTATAAACCGCAATCCATTTTCTTAAAACCCTCTTTACCTAGACACCAAACAACTGGTCAGTATTCCTGGGACTAAGAGACTTTAGTACTGATTCAGGCTTCTGTGAATTGATTTCTTTCCCCACGTCCATCTACTGCTGTAAGATATGAATCACAGACCACATACATATACATGCCTTTCCCTCTGTCCCTTCTCATCTAATAACACCAGTCACGTTTACCATTTTTACAATCCATCAGCTCATTAAAATCTTCCTTGGTTCCTTTTTTGAATCAAATTTATGAAGTGTAAGATGGGTATAATATGCATGTTTCAATTCATCAAATTGAGTAGACCAGTTTTTGAGTTTGATAATATTTTTATGTTAATGTTAAGTTATACTACTTTTTTACTTTTCTAGGATGGCTATCCAATCTCTTTCTCTTTTTTAATAACATAATTGTCTATTATTTTTTGTGTTTTTTTTTTTTTTTTTTTTTTTTTTTTTTATTAAAATGTTATAATGATATAATGTATTATAGGAAATTCAAATGGAACTTAAATGTAAACAGTGGAAGCAAAATTAATATTAATATGTGTAGTGTGTGAATGAATAATGGTGAAAATAAAAAAATAATAAAAATAAAAAAAAAAAAAAAAAAAAAAAAAATCTTCCTTGGTTCATCCTGACAAATAGTGCACAGAGCTGTAACATCTGTTAATGTATGTTTTTATAAAAAGCTATAGTAAATAAGGCTTCTTGCACTTTGGTACCCTTGTACTTATTAGACATGAAACAAGTAATACTGAAACATTGCTTTTGACTCTGTTACATTAGTCATTTGAATTTATTTGCAAATGAATTTTAAGTAATTTCTCATGAAAAAAGATTCTCCTAATTGAAAACAAATCAAATGTCATCTAGAGTTACAGGCATGAACAGAGCAATGGACAGGTTATCCAGACATAGTCACTCTGGTTTTTATGTTACGTGCATGGCACACGGGTGTGAAATGCACTGTTTGGGCTACATCAGCTTGTCTAGCACTTAGTGCATATGGGTAAGGCTATGACTTGTTAAAGATCTGTTCCCTGTAGTACATGGTTTGATTCTCACAGCCTTTGTTTGTCTTCTATGTGACTCTGTCAAGTTATTTCACCAGACAGTACTCCTATCCTGTTCCTGAAAAAGGACACTTTTATCCAGTGGGCTGACGTAGGCTGTTAGCAAATGTCTTACATACATGTCTTTTGAATTCCTGCACCCTTCACATAGGTGCTAATTAGTACTTCATTATATGCTGTTTGAATATGAATCCCAGCATATCTCTTGCAATTTACTGGGCTGCCATAGGCATTTTCACTAAATGTGAGTTTCAATGGAAGAAAAATGTAGTGTCTCATGCTAAGCCTGTTTTCAATGTGTTTTGGTTTGTTTAGAAAATGACTGTCCATGTTTTTCTGTAAAACTTGAAATAAGTTTTAAATTAAATTCAAATTTTCTGTAATAATTATAAAAGTAAAGAAAAAAATTAGTATGTACAAACACAAGTTTAAACAGTGTTTATACTAACTGGAGAGAGACAGCCAGGTAATGGGATATTGATATGGCAGGCGGTGACCTGAGTTATTACCCTGCATAAAGCGCTATTTTCCACAATCTGACTCAAACTCTACAGGTGTATGTAGCAACAATACTGCATTATTAGCCATTCGCGTAGGTCAAATCTGTACTGAGTGATGTCAGAGGATAAGCCCCACCCCCCAAAAAGTAAGTTGTATGAAGCAATATTTCTGATTTTTGTATGAATTGTGGGTTGTTGGAAAAAAAGACTACTGCAGCATTTATGCTTTAAATGTTTTGATTTATTCATTGCACTAAGGAATGAATTCATTAATAGGCCTAGATTATTTAATATAGCCTAAACATGTTGCATTTTAGTCATATATTGTGTAGTTCTTTTACAGTCTCCTGCAACTGCAAAGGGGTGACACTTATCAGGTCATATAGTCTGCATTTATCAGGTCGAGTCTGCATTTATCAGGTCGTAGTCTACATTTATCAGGTCGTAGTCTGCATTTATCAGGTCGAGTCTGCATTTATCAGGTCGTATAGTCTGCATTTATTAGGTTGAGTCTGCATTTATTAGATCATATAGTCTGCATTGTTTGGGAGTGATGCTCAGAACTGTCTGAAATTCAGCATCCATTATGTAGTCATTGTTGAAAATGAATGGGAAGCAGTCTTTTTCTTTTACAGCATTTTTGGTTACTTTGAGCGCCTTTCCTTTTTTCATTTTTAGTCTTTTCTACATGATCAGATTGTAAACAACTTCTACATTTAATTACAAACTGCTATTCTGGCAGCTGGCACAGAGAACTAAAGCTCTGACATGTTAATACATTACTTCCTTTGGTGAGGGTGCAGGGTTTGAACCTTTCCACCTTCATTTACCTACTGTGAGACATTGAAGAACTCGATTAACCACACAGTGCTTTAGAGCAAGTGGGAATTTGGGCTTGGCTCCTTAAAGGTCTCCATGACTGCATGCCTAGTAAAGGAGAATCTGTTGTAATTTACCACCCATTACCTCTTATATAGCTGATCTACTTCAGGAAATGTTGTGGTAATATCAGCAGCATGCCAGTTTTAAAGTAATATAGGCAATTTATACTATGGACAAGTATGAGGGGTGCTGTGTTTAGAGGATATCTGTGGATTAAACTGGCTGATCCTTTTGAGCTGATAAAGGTTGGTCCTTAGTCTGTCTTTGCAGGACTAATGCACATTTATATAGCGCAAACTGGAATACCAATTAAAAAAGCTGTCCATTTTTAACACAATCAGACGTGATGTGTACACAGTCAATAAAGTGGCAATACTTGTTGAATATGGCTGTTGGTAGATTATGACAGCAGTATGAGTTTTATGGTTGAAATGTTCTGAAATTGGCACGTTTGTCATACGTGGTTCATACAGTTTGTTTCACTGCTTACCAGAGAAAACTGTTGAAAACTACAAATTTAAAACATGCACTAACAACTGTTGTTTAATTTAAAACAACCAATAAAATGAATCAAAGAATACAGGCATTGTTTTGTGACTTGCTGTTTTCTGCCTGATTATTATTGATCTCTGTCTGCATTTGGCTTTAGATTGGAGTTATTCATTTAAGGGTTGATTATTTCCACTTTTATCTGCACTCTTACATTGCATTGTGTTTGTATCGTTTTGTTTTGTTTTAAGTTTTCTGTTCTTTTGGGGTTTTAAGAGGTCTTGGCTAGGGTCACTTAGAAAATACTTCTTTTTCAGACAGTAAATGACATCTAGCTAATTAGTGGGAGAAGCTGAGAAACAGAAATCCTCATTTATCTGCAAATATTTAGTGGCATCTTTATTTGGCTGTAGTGCTGTGTGACTTGTTGTTCTCTGCCTGACAATTGCTGATCTCTCTCTGTATTCGATTTTTCCCACCCATCCCCTCTAGTTTAGTTGTGCTTTTAAACTTGGTGGCTTTTGGGTTGTTTGCCCCTACTATAAATCTGACCTTGGACACTCCTCTTCTACTGTGCACTGAGAGATCAACTGGGAAGTCCCCCGTTCCCCACCATCACTGCAAACTTAGTCTCTTAAACTTAGTTATATTTTGTTTTCCACCTTCCACTGTACTAAAAATGCACTTTATTCAAATGTTTTTATTGCATTTGTGCTTCTTCCTACTTTATTTATATTTTTGCTGCGCATTCTTAAAGTGTTTATTTGCATTTAATCTGCTACATTTATTACTGCTTGTTAGTAGCCTGATTAATTGTAACTGTTATTCTACGCCACTTAGTTTAAGCAATTGGGCTGCAAAATAGTAATCTTACATTAGGAAGGTTTGTGATCTAGACTCTTGTGGCAGGAGAAGTAGCTTACACCCCTCTTAGTTGTGAATTGCTGGTTGAAGGCTTTGAAGACTTATTGTGTCTGTTATTCTAAAAGTGTCTTAGTTCTGTTTTACGCACTTGGGCTCCAAACTAGCTATTTTACATTAGGAAGGTTTGTGGTCTACACTCTTGTGACAAGAGAGGATAGCCTACACCCTTCTGAGCTGGAAATTCCTGCTACGTCTTATTGTGCCTTTATCTGATAGGTGAGAGGGCTAGCTTGTTTAGAATTTTGATTATCTGTGCCTGAGGTGTTTGGTAATGTTTGGTGACAACGCTATTTGAGAAGAAGAATGCTGCTGGTTTCTGCTAAACTCTTTAAAAGCTAAGACTTACGTTACCATATCCATTGTTTTGCACTTGTTTTTTGCTGCATTAATTCAGTGTTTGCATGTTGAATATCTACACTTTTTGACTCTTTTGATAGTCTTTAGTTAGAACAGCCTTGGTTTAACTTTAGTGAGAGTAGAGGGGACCTGAGTCATTTTCTGGCCCGGGATTGTGTAAAGGAAAGAAGACTGTGCTGTTTTAAATTGGTCACAGAGCCTTGTTTTATAGAAGTTTTTTTTTGTATTTGTTTCTTTAATCTCCACTGCTATTTAATTGTTGCAGTTGCACAACACTTGGCTCATAACCTACGAGCTCAGAGGCATTTGGTGACCTCACTACTTGAGAAGAGTGTTGCTGGTTTCTTTTAAACTCTACAAAAGCTAAGGCATGCATTACCATACTCACTGTTTTGGCACTTGTTTTTCACATTGCTTTTGTCGCAGCTACATTAATTGAGTGCTTCTGTTTTGAATATCTGTACTTTCTGACCTTTTCTACAGTCTTTAGTTACAACTACCGTGGTTCCACTTCAGTAAGAGAAGAGGGGACCTCAGTCATTTTCTGGCCCGGGACTGTAAAGAAAAGAAGAGTCTGCTGTTTTGATTGGTCACAGGGCCTTCACTGTGTTTTTTTTAATCAAATCAACAGACTCTATCCACAGAGAGCTACTGCACAACTGCAAGTCCAATGGTGGCATAAACACCCACTCAAGAGATCATAATCAGCTTCCTTTTGAAATGTCAACACTCATAACATTGAGTTCCAATATGTCAAAAAATGCCAAATATGCAGGAGAAAAATGAATATCAAACATTACTCTTCTCTTTTAAACTTCTTTTTTTGCAGGGCACCAAGCTGGCCTTCATCCTCAATGTGGGGCCAAGCCCTCCCACACCACCTGAATGTATATATACCAACTTTGAGATCACCATACCTCAAAGAAATGGGAATATTCCAAGAAATGACCGTGTCAGACTTAGTATATGTACATCAGTAGTTTTGGCCATTCAGACACAGCATTTTGGGACTCACTGAAATGGGCCCTGATATTTCCAGTTGTTACTATCTTAATCTCTTCTATAACATAAATAGAAAATGTTGGAGGGATATATATATATATATATATATATATATATATATATATATATATATATATATATATATATATATAGATATAGATATATCACAGAGAATGCCACCTCTTTGGAATCATCTTCCTCTCTACATAAAGCATATTACTTTCCTTACTCTAGTCAAACATAATCTGGATGAATGGATGGGAAACCACAAATTCACTCGGTTAGTACCCGTATCTCTCATGGACAGTGGTAACTTGTAAATATTTTACCCTGCTCTGAGTTATTCATACTTAAATTGCTGGAAAACTCATGAGAATGTGGGATTAGGATTCAATAGCTTATGAACCTATTTGAAATAGCTATGTTTATATAATGAAAGAAGACTGTTCTACGTTTGTATGTATCTTATACATCTGAAAACCTCTGCCTCATACCAGCAACACTGTCATCACCATACATAGAAACATTACAGAATGTGATATGCATATGCTTCAAAAATAGTTGCCTGCATAAATGACCCTCTCTGATGCAAAATTTTGCTTACACAAATAACTGCTGACAACTGTCCATATACATCATACAATACAGATAATGGTAATCCAAGCAAATAGCATTTTGGGGTGAATAACAGTGGCAGCGCTTGCCTTTACAATGGATGGTGCTGTTGTTCAACTCTAAAGACTGTTGATTAAGGTATACATTAAGTATTCCCTTCCATTCTGTTCTCCACTCCCTAACCAGGGATGTTAATATTATAGTGAGTCTATGTCATGCAGTTAAGGTAAGTCAGTGATGTGGAAAGTACTCTACAGAAATGACCAAGGGAACTAGAGTTTGTTGTGTTGCCAAGAGTGAAAGGATTAAGTGATCACACTTTAATCTGTAATGGGCTTTTCATACTTGGTGCTTAAAAGAATTGCACATGAGTACGCCTTTATATTTGAGATGAAATGAAGAATGTCAAATATGTTACTTCACAGAGAGAGTGCTGACATTAAAACATGATTACAGTGTGAACTCATGGAAAAAATTATGGCAACTAGGTGCGAGAGTGTTTGGATCCACTTGTTGGAAGTGGTCACAAGGAAAACAACAGAAGATGGAAAGTGTATGATATTGCAAATGGTAGTGGACTGATACAGATGGACCCATTTCACCCAGAGCCCAGGAGCAATGTCTGGTTAAAGTGATTTGCTCAGTGTTACACAGACAATGACAGCTTGTGGAAAAGAAAAGTCCACTGAAGAATGTATTTTCTAACTAGATCTGTCTATACTAACTTTTGAAACCATATAGTTTGCTTTCACTGACAAAAACAAAGTGATATAATTAAAACATATATTAAACATCAATTATCTAATGAACATAACTATTAAAATATGACTGTCTCTGTTCAAAATTTATGTCTAATTGTCTTACAGTAAATTTTAAATATTTATATACATGGCATTATTATGAATGAGGGAAACATCATCAAATGCATTACTATTCACATCTCCAGTTCATTCAGTTAAAAGCATGCTATTAAGGCACTTACTCAAGGCGTGAGATTAGCACAGCATAAGTGCCTTTTAAGATATTTAACGTATCTGCTATACAAGCCATCTGAACAAGTAATGGTAATATGTGGTCACTTAAATAATAATTATTTACTGGTCAGTGTATAGCACAGCCCAAGTAATTGAAGGAAATTGTAACTCCCGTTGATATCCCTTCATCAGAAAATCTATGTGCAGTTTTACATATAAGTCAGGAATTGCCTTTAGTCACATCTGAAAAGCTTTGAAAAGCTTTACCACCAGATAAGTGGCTGAAAAACACTGGAAACATGAGCCACAAAGCATCATAGAAAATGATGAAGTCTACATCACATGGGATCACCCATTACCAACAGTTCAAAAGATAGATGCTAGAAAACTGGATATAGTGGTCCATGAAAAGAAGACAAAAGTAGCATTGATCATTGAAATCACCACACCCAGTGACTACAGTGTCTTGTGTACAGAGAGACACAAAGTTATAAAATATCAGGATTTGCAGAAAGAAACAAGAGCAATGTGGAAGAAAGATACCCAGACAGTTCCAATAGTAGTAGGAGCAATGGATCTTATAAAAAAGAATCTACAATCATATTTAGATATGTTACCAATCCATGTGACCCCATATAAATTGCAAAAGGAGTCATTACTAGGCACATTGAGGATGCTGTGAAGAGCACTTCTGGCTGACATCAAAGATTGAAATACTAATTTCATGAACTTTAATCATACTTGGACTTAGGAATGGGGTCCTTTCCTGTCATGGTATTAGAAACCCAAAAGACTTGGAAAAATTAAAACCAGATTTAAAACTGTTTCATTCTGCCCACCATCCCCACCTCTCCCTTCATTAAGTCATACTGGCAGACAAATATATGCATGCATCCTAACACGTGCATAAGCAGCTTCTCCCTGTTTATCTTTTAATTTGTAGTTCTCGTAAGGAAAGCATTTTATTAGTCATGTTACTGAGTATTCTGTTGTTAATGGAGTGCAGCTTAGGATATGACTGGAGGAATTGTAATACTTAATAATACCTTTCATTTTTCCTGTATTATTACATGTCAGTTGGGAGACTAACTGCAGAGATCTTTGGCAGTTCCATTCAGGCCAAGGTTGAGAGACAACTATAGTGTTCTAGTGACCATGTTGAAACTAGAAACTGCTGTGATTACTTGTCTGCAGGGTTCTGTTTGTCACAAGAAAACATAACAGGGTATAAGAGATGAGATGCACGAAACTCCTCCGTCCCTCGAGAACACCAAAATAAAACTCCAAGTCGCCAAAATGTAAAACAAACACAATTTATTAGGTTTAAGCTTCTCCCAAGCTTTTCATCGGTTACAATACACCAACTTCCTCAGAAAACTCCTAAGAGAAATAAAATACCCTTTAAATACCCGCACATCTTATCTATAGAAAAATATACAAAATATCATTGAATACATATAAAAACTCTTCAAAAACATTATATTATATTAATCAGAAAAAGAACCCAATTGATTAAAAACATATAAAAATAGTAGATGTTACTTATTTGATGAAAGAAGCTTAAACCTAATAAATTTTGTTTGTTTTACATTTTGGCGACTTGGAGTTTTATTTTGGTGTTCTCGAGGGACGGAGGAGTTTCGTGCATCTCATCTCATCATATATATGTGTGTGTATATATATATATATATATATATATATATATATATATATATATATATATACATATTTTATTTTTTTTTTCTGGACGCATCAAATGTGAAATGAAATGCTGAAGGTCTATGCTAGAAAACCAAACTGCTGAAGATTCTGTTAATAAACATTATCAGTTAGTGCCATCTAGAGGCTGAAAGAGAACAGCAGCCACAATTCACTGCCAGTTTTAACAAAGGTATTTTAACAGTTTTACTTACAAATGATGACATCATAAGATACAGTTTTACTAACAGATTAAATCATATATCTGTGGTGTACACAAAATAAAGACTTTTTTTAGTTTCTTTTAATGTTTAGTATTATATATATTTTTCTATTGCAACACACACAACAGTCACAACAACCCTGTTCTTTTCAAATAATTGTTGAATTAAAACTGCATGACATTTTCTTGTAATGACGGCTCTCATGTTTCTGTGTTTGACTTATTTTCATTTCTCTGCCTCTGAGCTCTCCATATTCTTGCTGTAGAAAAATGTTTTCCATCTTCTTTCAAGTTGCTGTTATGCCTGTAAACAAGAAGTCAGACTCATAAGTGTCTCTGCCTGATTCAGCTTAATATTGGTAGTACAATATGGTTTATATACAAAATATTCTTTTCCCAATGAATGAATTTCAGAAGATATTTTAACTTAGATGCTGTTTCCAACTCAAAGACATTTGACATAGACTAATATCATGCCACACATGGCTGCAGGAATGGTTCGTCCATTTATTCCCCACCTTTTCAAAGCATGGTGACTCACATTCCTTGTGATGGATATGTAGCTTACAAGGTCAGATACTGTACTTGCAGTGAAATATGCAATTAACTAAAGTCAGTAGCCAAGCAGGTAATATGCTTGTCTTTGTTGCTGAAAGATTATGAGTGCAGGTTCTATCCTCACAGCTGCCACTTGGATTTATGTTCCAGCACTGAAAAAGGAGTGTAATATGGGAATCAGGGGCTGCTAAACTCTTGAGGAGACACTTCTGAATGACATATTTAAATAAGACATGATATCTCTTTCCAGACAGATCTTAAACATGCTTCAGTACTCATTGAATAATATGGGTTATTACAAAGTATCTCATTAAAAGCAATCAAACACAAAATTAAAGAATATGTGTCTAATATCTTGCAAACTATATCAGTGCCACAATCAATCTCCTGCCAAGTAATTTATGTCAAATGTTCTTCTAAACCACCCATATTCCACCATTCTATTTTGTACCCATCTTGTACACCAAAGAACCCATTCACTTCCTGAGCACTGAAATGTATTTTTCTCCTGACAAATACTATAGCCTCAGTATTCTGAGTCCATCTCATGACCTGCATTCCCATATTATGACTTTACATCAAACATTCATTCTGTGATTGCCTGCCTAATCTAAGGTCACAAGGGATATAGGGCCTTTCAACCATTGTGTATACCGCAATATGAACTGATCATGTCCATCACAGAACACACATACACCTATGAGTAATTTGAAGGAATAACAACTAATTCACTTATGGCACACTTTAACATGTTAAAAAAACGACAGCACCCAGGGAAGTTCCAAATGGGCACACAGATGTGCACACTCAGAGAAGGCACCACAGCTGAGACCCAAACTACAGAAGCAAGTACTGAGAGGTAGCAATGCTAGCCACTGTACTACTGGACCAACCATATGTGGCAACATCTTGTCAGAAAATAATGTTGCAGATTGACTGTTAAACTGCCTTTTCAGAAAGAATTCTACAAAGGCAATACTGTATGTCATGGGTGAGGGACCTAGAGATAGCATGCTGAAAATTTGCGGCCAAAGGTAATACTTTGCCCAGTTATGGGCACATTTTAAAATGCCTGTTTAGTAACAATGAATCAGTAGATGTGACAGTCCAATCTGAGAAATGAAAATCAATGTTAGATATTGCTGTTATTTTGAAAACAACAAGGAAAAGTCTCCCCATCCCTGTGAAGCAGAGTCCATCCCTAACCCTATATAAGCTTAACTTTGACCAATACATGAGAATTGAAATTTGCCCGGGGTATGGCCTCCATGTCTCTGGTAGACAGAGCCAGACAATAAAGGCTAAATTAACATACTTCCCCATAACTTCTAGAAACTTCCTAACACACCTCCTCTTAATAAACAGCCATGATACATAGGGACATAATTAGGTTAGATTGCACAGCTAAGCTTATAAAGGCACATTGGTCATTAGCCTAGTATACACCTATGAACTTATGAGCCTATGGAGACATTTGTGAGGTACTCTGGTTATACAGGAGGGGATACAGTAAGAAAACAGTTCTTATGAAGATGAAATAATTGTTTCTCTCTAGTCAGGAGTAGAAAGTTAACTTTTGCCTTGACTCTCCTTGAGTTTTGCTCAGCAGCTGAGTAGATACAGAAGACAGTACCATAGCATAGAGGGATGTTGTTGTTGTCTTTTGGTTTTTCCCGGTTAGGGGGTCACCACAGCGGAACTCCAGTTCCATGTCTTTCGAATGCCCACCCAACCGCGGGGAGGACATGCAGACTCCACACAGAGGGATAAAGCCCTAAATATGACCCTGGCTGCCCTGGATCTATTAGTATCTTTGGTGTCTAAGGTGATAGCAGGGAGGGATAGAGATGCCCATCCTGTGGGTGGGGAGATGGTCACCTATGTGTTTCCTGTGTATAAGCAAGGGGCATAATGGGAGGCTGTGGTCCAGAGAGGGTACTAGCCTTAAAGGAGTAACCACAGGATAATGCTTAAGAACATATTACAGGCTTTGTGCTATCATTCTTGTGTGGGAAATACGCATCCATATTTTTGTGTTCCCCCAAAATAAGAAGCCTGCAATGTAAATGAATTGTTGTCTGCTTGAAATTAACTGAATAGTAACCAACAGATTATGGAAGAACCCAGTCAAGATGGAGGTTTTCATGGTGACCTAACTACTGCACTCTTAATCTCCATCCTTAGATATTGGCAAGTTTGGCAAATGATTCTCAAGTGCCAAAAAGGGCTAGTAACTGAGGGTTAGTTGCTGACAGCTGATTGTTTTTTCCAAAGCAGGCTTCCAGAATGATAACGTGATATGTTACCATCTCTAGAACCTCCCCAGATCCATTCCCAAGCCCCACTTAGTGACCCCAACTTTCATGCATGCATTTGTCTCCTTATGTCTGTGTCATCACAAATCTCTACAACAAGGTCTTTCTGAAGGAGGTCAGACTTCTGCATCACAGTTTATGACTCTTCCCCACCCCAACAAACCACAGAACATAAATATTGTGAAAAATGTATTCACTGCTATCGAAACAGAAGCTATTTTTGCCATAGGTTAGATAAATAATGAGCTTCATTCTAGAGTCCTGGGTATGATTCCCCTCAATCTTCACTTCACATTGTGTAATTTTAGCAGGTAACTTGACCAGACTAATGTTTATGGATCATTCATGGGAAAAGGCACTTGTACCTAATTTGTCCAGTTCAGTAAACAAGTGAATGAAGAAACAGAATAAAATAAACAGAAACAGGTTTTGCAACCTGTAATGCCCTGCATGGACTGGGCCTTGAGCATGATGTACTTTACCTATCCTCTGCTTGCTATGTCAATTACAACAGCTGGGCCCAGCTGCATACTCCCAGATGCATGTAGAATTATGTACCGTGGCAGTTCTGAGACACAAATTCAGTTTTTATGTTCAAAAATCACTCAAGACTTACTTTTCTCTTCAAGCATTTATATTTAGTGGCTAATTTAATGTTCGTATTGCCAAATTGCTTGTATGTTTCTATGTTGCAGCATTCATTTTGTGTACTACTATTTTAGGCTATTTATTTATAAATTAGTCATTATATACCTTGGAGGGATGTAATATACATAAGATTTTACTTAGCTACTTACTTTTCAGATTATAAAGTGCCACGGTGGTACCTCACAGCAAGAGGTTCTCCCGTTCGATTCTCGGCTGTGCTTGGGAGTGCCTCCTGTATGGAGTCTGCATGTCCTCCCCACAGTTGGGTAGTTATCGAAAGACATGCGTGCGTAAATGGGCGTGCCTTTGTTGAAGGTTGGGCGTCGAGCTGGCACCTCGGCGTTTCATAAAAATCTACTGCCAATCATTAGCGGACCGGAGTTCCGCTGTAGCAACCCCTTACCGGGAAAAGCCAAAAGACAAACAACAACAACTTACTTTTCAGATTATAAATGTCTATTATCTATACCTAGCAAACAATGTGCTTCTTGTTTACTTAAGAATGACTTATGTGAAGTATCTTTATTAAAACTACCCTGCATTGCATTTTGTCTTGCATCACCTTTTGTGTCTGTTACTTGTGCATTATTCCCTTTGGCCTTTCCCTAATAAGAGAGAACTCTGTCTACCATGACTATTTGGTCAACAAAATTCAAATCAGTAAATAAACAGGTAGATGTATTCCTGGACTGACACAAATGACTAGCCAGTAGCACACAGTATTATATATGGATAAGATAGGATAGGGTGGGTCCATACAGGCAGCAGCGTGAAATGGTAGACAACATTATTTATTTATTTTACATTTGTTGACCGGGAGAGTCCATTTTCAGCGGATGCCTGGGGAGAAAAGCTCCAAGAGAACAATTTTTTTACAAAACATAGTTTTAAGGACAGACTTTTGACATACGATTTCCATAGAAGAGACTTTGACATACATATTAACTAACAGATAGGATACATTTGTTCTCTACAGTATAATATTACATTTTAGATGATATTCCTAAGTTTAGGATTCCTGTGATAGATTTGCTATCAGAGTAAAAGCAGAGAGACACAGAATAAGGCTCCGAGAGAGCAGATGATGCTCGCTATAGCTGAGAATGATAACAAATTGATTCACTATATGTCTTCGCCTGGTTTTAGTTGCTTATGGAGAGTTCAACATTGCTGGGGTAGTTTTCCCTAACCCCTGGAGAGAGGGGATGAGCAGCAGATTAACAGTCCTAAGTGGGTACAGTACTATGATTGGTTGGCTTAGCAGTTACTTAAGTTAGGTGAAGTGTTCTAATGAGACATTAGCCAGGGGGGATACAGGAGCACAGTCGATTATTTAAAAAGTGAGTTGTAAAAAGTTTCTTGAACTGTGATGGAGATTTGTTGTCAGTTATGTGGACAGGAAGGGAGTTCCAGGTTTTTACTATACAGTGACTGTAGACAGACTTACCAGCTTCATTGTTATATTTGGTTAATTTGAGGAGGTTTTGTGTGCTAGACCTCAAGAGCCTGGTGGTTGTATAGAGTTGCAAAAGATTTTGTAGGGCTGGGGTGTTTTTAGAGTTATGTATTATTTTGTGGGCTAGTGATAGTTGATTGAGTTGAAGTAGTAGTGGTAGTTCTAGCCAATTGAGTTTTTTTAGGCATTCACAGTGATGTGTTCTGATGGGAGAGGTTGTAGCGAATTTGGCTATCTTATTAAAACAACTATCAAGTTCGTTTAGGTCAGATTTGTGGAGATTTGTAAGCACGGGGGAGGCATAAAGTAGGGTGGATAGTAGGTGAGTCCTCGCTATTGTAGTTTTGGAGTGGTCAGTGAGGAATTTTTTATTGCGATACATTAGGTCAAGTTTTTTATGTACTTTTTTATGGTTATAGAAATATGTAGGTCAAATCTAAGGTGATTATCTATTTCAACCCCTAAGAGTTTGGTATGATTTGTGGAGGTGATTGTGGTCTTGTTAAAGGAGGAGATGAAGAAAGAATCAGTGGGAGGTGTGGCTCTGTGGGAGCTACAGAGTACTAGCTTTGTTTTACTTGGGTTCAGAATGAGCCTTTGGTTTGTAATCCAAGTTTCTGCTAGGGAAAAGCATTCTTGTGTTAGGGAGTGAAGGATGTCGATTGATTTGACTGCCCATATTATGGTGGTATCATCTGCATATTGCACTATTGAGGCTTTAGGAATACTGTTTGGGAGCTGATTGGTGAAGAGGGTGAAAAGAAGTGATGGTAATAGTGAAGTAATGAACACTTTTACTTCAGAAAAGAATATCAAATCAATATGGCTGGAAGTCTCATAACATGGTCACCCACTGCATCCGTCCTCAACCCCTTTTTCCTATTTTTGCACATGGGGTTGACTCTGGCTTTCACTTCAGCACTGACAATCATCTCGAGCCAAGGTTTACTCCACCAGGTGGCTAGCCCTGCCACAGTAGTTCATTTGTACCACTCACTTGCGCGCACACACACACACATTCTCACCTACAGCCAGTTTAGAATGTCCAATCCACCTACTGTATGCAGTCTTTGGAAAGTGTAAGAAAACCAGAGCACCCATAGGAAACCCACATGACTGCAGGGAGGACATGCAGACTCCACACAGAAGGCACACCAGCCGAGAATCAAACTGGAGAAACTTTTCCTGTGAGGCGACAATGCTAACCACTGCACCACTACGACCACCCAACCTGCATATATTGAGGACCAGGCTTAAGTCTGAGACACTGCTGATTGATAAAATAATATGCAATTGCTATTATGGTCACACACTAGCATTCAACATTCTAATCTGAGGTCACTGCTATAGTGACACACGTGATTTATACTCTCAGCAGTGTAATGTGTGATCATTACTATGATGTCACATGACTGATTGAAACTAATCTGTGATTGCTGCCATAGTGACACAGTAGTGATTGTCACACGAATGTGTAATCACCACTATAGTAACACATCAGTGATTGGCACTAATGTTTGATGACTATGGTAACATGGTAGTTATTGACACTCTAATATGTGGTAACTACTGTGTTGACAAACTTGCAATTAGCACTTTAATGTGTGATCTCTACTATGAAATGGGTAACCTCAAATTCACCTCGAATTTAGCACCCTTGTCCCTCATGGATAGGGAAAATGTGTAGATGTTCTGCTTTTCTCTGGGATATTTGTTCTTAAAATATATAGGCTAAAAACTTCATAGGAATGTACGGCTGGGCTTTTAAAGGTCCTCGCAAATCAATAGCCTAGTAAGTACTTATTCTTGGATTTTGTTGTCAAAAATCAAGACTGCAGTATCACAAGGATTTCTCTCTTCCTCAAGATACTGCAAACCTGGAGTTAGTATCTAAAAGTAGTAGGGGGTATGAGGGGAACAGTCCCTCGTGTTGGGGTTGGAGAGAGCTTGCACTACAAAAACCCAATTTTTCAAAGATTCAGGATTTTTGAAAGTACATCCTGTTTGAGTGTCAATCACAAAACAGTCACGCCCTATTCATGGAGTCAAGTACACTAAATATCATTAAACATATGACTGGGTATGGATAGGGCATAACAAAGTTGGTAAAGTGCTAGAAAGAGTTATTTTTTCTTTCATCTACTCCTGTAGTTTCAAGAAGATAGAAAATTAACTGTATAGAGGAATATAGATAAACATTGCAGTGGATGTTTGAAGATAATTGCTCATTTCAGGTACTCATCATCACCATCATCAACCCCCCACCTTTTTCCCTTTTCTACACGATGTTGGGGTGTTGTGTCAACTGATATCTTAATATCCCTGTAGCTAAATGGGTACAGTTCTGGCTTCATGTGCAGTAGGTCCAGGGTTCGAATACCTGGAAGGGAAAGTATGTATTTAGTTTCCTCTTTGGACCTCTTCAAGAGGAACCTTGATGATTGGATGGGAGAAAGGAAATTCACCCCAGGGATCACGTCAGTCGCCCTGCTAGACAGGGGTCCAGGAAAGTAAATAATGTGGGAAGAAATAGCCAGGGAATTGTTATGGCTAGGCTTGTATAGGCCCTAGGGCTGATAGCCTAGTACCAACCTATGAACCTGATGCCATCTCTCTCTATTCAATGCCACTCTTCTGCCTTCAACACTCAAGCCTGACTGTAGCAGGTCTTTTCTCACATAATACATCCCACTGTTTGCTGGATACCATTGTTTCCTTTTGCCTTTTACCTGTCTGTCCCAAATTTTCTTTACCAGATTGTCTTCTGCTTTCCTGCACATGCACCTAAACCACTGTAATCTGTTCTCTTTGACCTTTTCTGTAATTTCAGCTACTTTAACGTCTACTCTTATGTCCTCATTTCTTCATCTGTCCCACAGTGTGCATCCTACCACCCTACTCAGGTACTTCATCTCCAGCACCTCAAGCTTCCTCAGCTGCTCTGCCTTTACTGCCCAGGTTTCTGTATCATACAGTAGTACTGGTCACACCACTGTTTGGTACACCTTGCTTTTCAGCTTCTTTGGCATTCTTCTGTCATATACTACACCTGACACTCTGTGCCAGTTAGCTGCAGCTTCATTGATTCTGGCTTTGACCTCTTCATTCAGACTTCCCTTGTCCTCAACCACCCCTCTCAGATACTTGCAGCTGTTTACCTGCTCCACTATCTTCTCTTCTATCTCTATTCACGGCAGCTTCTGATTTCCCCAATTTGCTGCCATTACCACCGTCTTAGCTGTGCTTACTTTCATCCCATGTGCCTTCAGATTTGCATTCCATTCTCCTATCCTTTGCTGAAGTTCTTGCCCAGAGTCTGCCTGTAATGCCACATCTGCATACAGCAACTTTGTTGACCTCTCCCCTCCAACCTGTTTGCTAATGTAATCCATCACCAGTATGAACAGCAGTTGGCACACAGCTGAATCCTGATGCAAACCTACCCCCAGTGGGAACCCCTCTGTGAGACTGAACACTGTTTGCACTTGAGTCATTGGGTCCTTTTACATAGGTTGCATTACTTCTAACAATGTTTCTGGGACTGAAGCACTGCAGGACTGCCCAAATCATCTTTATATATTTTTATATCCCCCTTTCTGAATAAACAAATAAAAAACAGTGTGGGAGGTTATTCAGATGAATAGTGTGAAAGCACTGCTAAACAGATCAACACCTGCAGCTACCAAGCAAAATTAGACACAAAAAGCCCTTCTATCCATGCTCTGCAAATTTAAGTGCACATTACAAGACTTAATAAAGGAAGGAAAAGTGAAAGACAGGAATTACATGATTGACTGTGGTGCCAATTTTTTACATTTGACTGGAGACTGCTACCACATCTTCCTCCCCATCAACCCAACACAACTGTGTGTGTGTGTGTGTGTGTGTGTGTGTGTGTGTGTGTGTGTGTGTGTGTGTGCTCATGCATACACACACATACACACACACACACACATGCATGCATGCATATATACATGTATGTGTATATATATATATATATATATATATATATATATATATATATATATATATATATATATATATATTTTTTTTTTTTTTTTATATATATAATGGGTAACTCTGCACTTGCATATAAAATAACCTAAAAGTTATTAGTGCTGAAATGACAGAGAAGCTGAATTCACGGGTGGGATGATGCAAGCTTTTGAAACTGTGCACATAATAGAAGGTCAGATAAACAGAGTGAGTAAAAATGAAGCCTTGACTATCATTGTGTAATGTGATGTCCAGTTCTGAGGCAATGCCTACGGTTCTGGAATCTTTTCTTAGGCATTATTTTATCAATCAGCACATATGTGCAGAGCACTCTGACTTTGGGTCTCAAGACAAAAATCATCAGACTACATCTCCTAATGACTGAATTTCTCTTTTGTTTGTTTTTTTTTTTTTTTTTTTTTTTTTTTTTGAGGTAAGAGTGGAGTAGAACAGTCCATGAACACAAACAAGGAGAAGGATAAGACAGGCAAACATCAACACTTCAGTTTCAGTTATTAAATTCTTAATTTAGCAATTGTTGAATAAACAGATAAATGCAAGAGCAACTTTCAACATCAAAGAAAATAATAGAACTAGCATGTATAATCGCTGTTAAAAGTGATAAAGGCAGATTGGGGTAGCAAATATTTACAGTGCAAAAGTAGTAAACTATGTTACAAAATTACAAAAGCAATGATGTTTGAGCACAATACTTTTGTTGTTGTTGTGTCTTTCGACTTTTTCCTGGTTAGGGGTCGCCACAGCAGAACTCTGGTCCGCTAATGATTGGCAGTAGATTTTTACGTGCCGAGTTGCCAGCTCTGATGCACAACCTTCAACGAAGGTACACCCATTCACGCATGTCTCCACACAGAAGGCACTTTAGCTGAGAATCGAACAGGACAACGTCTTACTGTGAGGCGACAACACTACCGCAGCACCACCACCGCAGTTATATTCCTTATTTATTTTCACAGTTTTATAGTGATTAACCAACCATCAGTCATCTTTATATAGCATGGAAAATAATATGCAAATGAATATTTATGATATACGTTATACAGCATTATAAAAACAAATCACCTTTTACTGAGTTAGTTAGTATCAAACACCTTTAGCAGTGTACATTACAGCATGCACTATTCCCAAGCAAGGGAAATTACTAATGCAAGTGTTTTGCATCTTTATGAATGAAGGAGGAAGCAGAGATGTGGAGAGGTGAAGGGAACTGCGATCTTATCAAAAGCATTAAATGGTGCTCACGATCTGGATAATAGAGGTGGAGGTTGATACTTGAGATGTTATTTAATGCTTTTACAGTCTTTCACCCACTAGGTAGTTTCTTGTCTGATGTGTATCATTATCCAAAAGGGAAATCATGTGCAAATATGCGTAATTTAATGGGGCACTGCCAGTTTCTGTTCTATTACATAATTTGCAAGTAACACCCTACATTTTATGATTGCTTAACTAATTCTACTGGCTTGATATATTTGCACAGAGGTGAACAGAGACATGCTCTTAGCATTATGAGGCAAATCATTCATTCTGACTTCATGAAAACCTCTGTACCATATAAAGAAAGCAATGTTATTCAATACTAATGCAGCTTTAAAGAAAGTACTTAATTATTTATGGTGCTGTCTATTCAGTCTGCACCTTATACCTTGCACATTTAATTTCTTAAATTGTGCACAACCAGTCTAAATGCCAAAGCAGACATTACATATTTAGCATAATTATCGCACTTGCTTATTGATTTTGGCAGTATTTTCACCATGTAATATATACTATCTCTCCATCCTACTATCACAACTTGTCCTAAACAGTTTATTTCTCTTTCTCTTCCGCATTTAAAATTGTGTGTACAACTCATTATTAGAATTTATTACTAGAATTATTATATATTTGCAAGTACCCTCATTCTTCTCCTTCTCTGCTTTTGTCGTCAGTAGAATTTATAATTTAAATAATTATAACTTGCTCAAACCTCAGACATAACTGTTTCTGACATTTCAGCATATGTTTGTTGAAGGGCTACTTTTTTTTCTCAAACTGCCTCTCAGAGCTAGTATTTTTTCAACATTAATCTAACTGCACTATGTATGTATTGTCAGCCTTGTAGCTCAAGTTATGACTGAAAAACATCATTATACACATCACTTACTTGGCTAAGAAATAATAAATAAATATGTATTTAATTATCTTTTGTTGTCCAGGTTAGTCGCACTAGGCTAGTAGCCTCTTTTTAGGGGAGACCTGAAATGGTATTTATGCTACTAGGGGAAATTTGGCCAGGGCATCGGGCCCCTACACTTTTTGATAGGTGATATGGGATCTTTTACATCCAACTCAGCTACCATCAGCTCAAGTAGACGGGACCTTGGTTTAATGTCTTATTTGAATAATGATATATTCGGGAGTGCAGCCACCCACCCCCATGCTGCACTGCAGTGTCAGTAATTCAGCATCGTTACTTAAGTAGTTCATTGAAATTTATTTGATGGCAGTTTTTCCTTCAGTCATTTTGGTTGACTGTTGTTAGTGTAAATGTTGCATTAGAACAGTTTTATATATAAAAATACTTTGAATTAAATAGCATTTAGTGGAATATTCTTGCTACAGTTTTATAGTTAGGGTCTGCATTGGTATTAGGATCGATATTTTGTATTTGGCAGTAATTTGGGTTAGTCAGTGGTACATTTAAGGTCTGGATTATGGTTACAGTTATTAACTGTGATGGGGCTATGTTCTATGCAGGAGAACAGGAGGTTGTGTTATGCAAGAGAGATTGTAGAACATTATGTTCACTTGTGTATTTTGTGCAACCTCGGTTCACTTTTTTATAATAAAATGTAGTTTTTGAACATATAACTTTTCCAAAAAGCTGAATTCAGTTTTGTCATTTTACACTTTGTTTTTCATGCAGATGTGATGGCTCCATAATAATAAATATCTCACACTTCATAATGAGTCACAGCAATATAAGACTAAAACATGCAAATAGATATTCTCAATTTTATTTTTTAACTGATATGTTACACTCAAAGGTTTCATTTACCCTCCCAAGCTAGAACTTTAACTATACTGGAAGCACCAGAGTGAAAAGCTGATAAAAAGTGATGCATAATGCCTCATACATAAAATCATAACAAGAAGCAAAAGTAACAAAACTTAGTGTGATGCTGGGCACTGGCCCAGCAATCAAGGAGCCTCAATCCTCACCGCTAACACTAGTGAGGGGCGTCCATGTAGGGAAAGGATAATAAATACACACAGTAAAGTACAATTTCCCTTAAAAGCACACAGAGATCACAGTCAGTCTGGGACTGGTTTCTCCCTTTCTCTCCAGGTCCCCAATAAGACTCCCCACTGGCACAGCTATATGGTCCAGATCTCAGCCTAGAGGGCAAGCTAAAACCTCCAGCACTCTCTCTGTCCAACCAGTGCTTCGTGTCCCTGCCCAAGTAGCTGACACACACACACACTTTGAGATAAGAGTTATATACAATCACACAGACACTCCTGGGGAAGGCTGGCACAGGTTTTCTAGATGTGCCCCTTTTCTGCCCAGTCTAAAAGGTAGTATCAGCTGCCACCATTCACTAATATCAGCTACTCAAAGGCCCTTCTGAAAGGGTGTCCAATTATTACTGTGCAATATTATTATCCAAATGTTAAGTGTGACTGAACAGTCAAGGCTTATTAGAGTGGTTTAGTACAGTATCACTATATACATGCAATGTACTCTAGAGCTTAAATTAACTCTACATAAAACAGCCACAGTTGAAAGGTTAACATATTTAATAATAAATAATAAAAACACAAGACAATACTTCTTACTACACAGTGCTAGTCAGGAGTTCAGAGATCACAGAGAAATACTTAAAATAATACCGTAGAAAAGTTCTGACATCACAGAAAAAAACAGTCTAATCTTCCTAATTTCTAGCTATTTCTAAGAAAAAACACCGTTCTAAATAACTTACATATAGAAACAGGTGGTGCTGGTGATGGATGTTCTCAAGACAAAATGTTCAGAGCTCTCTGATTCCCTCTCTTTAAATTGATAACACAGAGCTGCTTCACATGACATCATTCTTCACACTTCTCTGGTGTTCCCAGGCTAACAGAAACTACATTTACATTATTTACACCTGGTCAGAAACCAGAGCAATAAAGGACATTTATACATGCAAATTCTCGCCATTAACTCTGGTCTTAAAACAACAGGCAGTATGCCTCCCTCTAGATATATCGGCTCCGAATGTTGACATCAAAGACAGTCGTAAAATGCTTGACTTAGCGTTCTCACAGCAGAGTGCACTGTTATTACATTTTTTTGCAGTTCAATATCCAATCCAATCTTTTCACATTTAAGAGAGCAAGCCTGTGGCTGACATTAATATTTATAAATGGCAGAATTATCTACAAAATTCTATCTGGCTAGGCTGCCAGCCTTCATCTATCTTCACACTTAGAAAATGAAATTAATTTATTGCTAAAATGTGTAGACAACATTCCAGTGTCTGCCAAAATATACTTTGGTGATAGCAGCAATTAGCAAACAATTCTCAGTTGGCTAGCATATGCTTTCACTCCTTTTCAAAAGAAAAGTATGATCTAAATCACCTGCCAGCTGCACGTTTATAGCAGGATATTAGTGAATTTATTTGCCAAAGCCTAAAGGATTGCATGCAAGTACAAAAAAATTGGTTTATGAAAGTAGTGTTTTAGTTCAAGGAGAATCCAGATGGACACAGGAAGCCCTTAAGCTGATGCTACCCATCTCCACCCCACACATCATTTCAGCTGACTTCTTCCCCATAGCTTTTTTAATTAACTTTTTCATTCATTCCTTCATTTGCTGACCTGTTATGTATGTGTTTATATATACTATACTGCATACAAATTTATAGAAATGGCCTCCTTTGATATGTAGCTGGTACACTACCGGGGCACTTTCAGCATATCAGTAGAAGGTGCATGTCATCATACACATGTCCTGTAGTGCTAATCTCTCAGTCTTGTCTTGTTGCATATCTGACTTATTAACTCTGACCTCCAATGAGTGAGGAAAGAGCTGCAAAACCTAACCACCATCACCCAACAAGTCACCTGCTATACTGCCCAGGGCTCCCTAGGTTGCAGCTTTGTCCTTCAGTGCAAAAGAGCATGATGCAGAATGGAGTAGTTCATTTTAAGGGGAAGGCAGTCAACTTATACAGACCATGGAAGTACTAAAGTTATGACTTTAACATTATAGAAACAGGAGCAGCAGAAAAGCCAGAAATAAGGCATTCCTTGAGGTACTACTAGAAAGTGTAAAATATATGAATTATTTTGAAAGATTTGTGGGCATGCAAGGGTCTTTGCAAGCATGTGGTGATGCTGTAATTGTGGTGCTTTCTGAAGGAAAAGAATTTATAAACAGAATAATGAGGAGATTATGAATATGTGAAATATATGGAACTGAAGTGCATAAAAATAGCCCTAATGTTTATCAGGATAGGAAAGACATTACAGTATATATAGACAAAAAGTAAAGATTTAATTAAGTGTAAAGAATAAATGGAAAAGAAGGAGCTGCAACACATACACGGCAAGCTTTTTAAGGAAAAATGTGACGAATGCTGACAAAAGCAATGTGTGGTCGAATAATGAAGGAAGAGAGGTTCCTGCAAGTGAAGAAATTAGAATAACTATCGGAGGGTGTGGAGGGCAGTAATACATGGTTAACTATTACTGGACGGAGGGAGTAACTTTAAAATAAACAAAATGGAAGTAACATGAAGAAGTTGGAAAAAAACAGGTTTGGTTGCAAGGCTGCCCCACAGAAAGAAAGTACAAAGGTGTTAACAAAAGAAATAAAAAGAATATTAATGGTTTACCAGAAAATTTGTAACAGGAAAAATGATGAAATAAATGCAGTTGTATTTATGGCAGTGAAAACTGAGGATTACAGAGATGTGGAGAACTGGAAGGGGAATCTGTATCGTGGTGGGGGGGGCAATAATATTGTTGTAGCGACAATTTTAAAATGATATAAAGAACGGTTTAGTGTTATACATGTATAATCAGGCATGTGCAGGAAACTAATATTCAAAAATTCTTGTGTATAATAAGATATGTATTCAGTGGTTAGGTATGAACAGGCAACTATGGGTTTACTGTGACCCACAAAAAACTGTCTGACAAAGTGCATGTGAATACGATAACTAAAGTTTTGTAAGGCATAAGATACAAAATGTTGCGGAGCCTAGATGACCAACTGAGAGCAGCATATTTTGAGAGCTCCATAAGATAGTATAATAATATAAGAAAATTTTATTATTTTCAAATTTAAAACATCAGAAATCTATAGATAAGGAATTACTAAACTACATAAATATCAATTTTGGTGGAGATATACAAAAACTTTCCAGTCAAGTAACGGAGATATATTGAGTCACTGAATATAAACTACTCAAGGAATTCTCATCCAGATGCTGCTTTGAAAAAAGAACTGCAGTTGATGACATCTACCTTACAGGAACTATCTTTAAAGATGGACGGCTTTAAAAATGACTTAGAAAACCTCAAATTAAATTCTCAAAAACAGACTGATACTCTTAAGGAACTATTACAGCAACACCAAACAAAAATAACAAATATAGAGACATCCCTGAATGACATTGAAGGGAGACTCAAAGAGGAAGAATTCCAAAAAGAATTTCTGCTTAAACAGAATACATGGCTGCTTAACAAAATAGATGACTTAGAAAACAGGGAAGGGAGAAACAACATAAGGATGTTTGGTCTGCCTGAAAACACTGAAGGAGAAGACATTATTTAATTGTTAACAACCTGGATTTCTGAATATTTAGACTTGAAAGAGAGACTTTCATTTGGAATTGAAAGGGCACATAGAGCACCGAGGAAACCTGCTTCTAACTCAACAAATATTCCACCTAGATCCATAGTTATAAAATTTATTTCATTTCTGGACAAGGAACAAAAATTAAAATCTGCTTGGAGAAAATCACCCTTAAAATACAATCAAAGCCTGATAAGGTTTCACAATGATTATTCATCCAGAATACTAGAACAAAGGAAAAAAGTCTGGCCAATAATAAAACTGTTGAAACAAATCAACATTAAAGCACAGCTGACCTTTCCAACCAAGATAAAAATACTTTCTGCCAATGAGATGAGAACCTTTAATGACTTAGAAGAAGCTACTATATTCATCAAAAACAACAACAGTGTCTATCCCAGAAGAAATGGAATGGATGGCCCCTTCTCTTAAAAGAATAAAAGAAACAAATCCTTGGACTGATGCTGGAAAGAAGAAACTAAAAAACTGATTCCAAGATAGCTGTCCCAAAAAATAACTCTTACAACTACATCTCTCAAAGTATCAGCTGGTATGGTACATCACTTCTCATCTGTTTTTATTTTAAAAAGAGGGTTTCTTAAACAACTGAGAAACAGTAATGATTTATTCAGAATGCTCAAAGAGTCCAGTAATTCTTCACAAACAAAGGTAGGCCAAGATGGGTTACTATTTATATTATATATAAGCCAAACAAAACAACATATAATACAAACATAGAAGTTTCTATTGCCCTACTTGAACTCAATGAATACTTATCTTGTTCATTTTTTCATTGTTTTTACTTATAATAATTTAAGTAATTAATTAACTAATTCAACAAGGTACCATTCATCAGAGTTCAGACTCAAATGTAACAAATCAACATTATATGTAATAGCAGTAACAGTAGATTGTTTTGGAAAAAAATGCTGTCATGGAGACTAATGCCTTCTTCAGTTAAAGTATGATTTAGAAATGTCATGTATAGCCTGGTTAAATAATAGTAGTAAGCTCTTAGTACAAATGTCATTATTCGGTCTAAATATCATTAATATCAATTATGGCAGGTATCATACCTTCGAGTGCAGCTTGATCAATCCTGATATGGTGTGTGTAGATGCAGCTGTGTCTGGCAGCTAGTACAAATGTCATTATTATTCTAACTAAACATAGTTAATATCAATTATGGCAGGTATCATAGTTTCGAGTTCTTTGATTAAGCCTGACATAGTGTGTGTGACTGCAGCTGTGTCTGGCAGCTGTTGCATGTTGCTGCTTTTGTCTCCAGGAAGCTGTGGGTTGCAGCTTGTCATCGAGGTTTACTGATGCTTGTGTTTTAGGAAGAGAGCATTTGGTTTTTTAGCCTGGATCCAGGAGAAGGGGGTGGATAAAACTGTGATTTGGGATATTTTGGCAGATAATTGTTTATACATCTGCTGAATGAGAGGTGGGAAGGCTGGAAGAATGTGTAATCTCTTGTTGTGGCGGCTTGTTGGGAGGTTTTTTTTTTTTTTTTATCTGTTTGCTCTCCATTCTTTTCCTGGCTGCAGCCTCTCTGAAAGGGAAGGAATTAAGGCTTGAAGTTGCAGTGATGTGAAGCTTTGCTTCAGGTGCATCGTGAGCCTCTAGTATGCAGTACTCAGACACACTAACAGAAACAAACACTCCCAGGTTGCTATGGTAACGGAGACAGAGTGATGATAATGCTTAACGGCTTTGAGGAGCCTCCGAGATGATTCTAGGCAATGATGTTTTTGGTTTAAAAAAAAATATATATATATATATATATATATATATATATATATATATATATATATATATATATAAAAGGGCTGTTTAAAACCACATGTACACATATTGATGGTCTCCCAACACTTCGTTTAGCTCATTAAGTTTATTCTTGATAAAAACATAAATAAAATAAAAATAAATAAATAATAAGCGCAATTTTATATTTAAAATGTATTTTGGTCCAAACACATTAAGGACTTATATAAGAGTGGAAGTCTGAGTTTTTGTGAAAGACTAAGAGCACTTGGCCTTGTGCAGTACCCTTTGCAGTGGTCTGGGAGGTGAGCTTGCTCGGATGTGTTGGGCATATGGGGACAGCTGATTCTAGGGGTGTTTGGGGTTGCCGGGAAGTGCTAGAGAGTCATCAGATTTCTTTTGTGGAAATATCTGTGAGAATGGAAGGTGTATTGAGTGGTTCACTGGCATGGAAAAGGCTGGTAAAATGGAATAGGACAAATATTGGTTTGGATAGCTTAAGAACAACCTGGAAACAAACCACATGAGCTAGTGAATGGTATTCTGGCAAAACTGGATGGGCATTGTTGCCCATGCTTGAAGTACTGATATGTGTGTATGTAAGGATGGAATATACTTATAACAAATAAGAAACTAGAAGGGTCTCATAATTTAAAGTCTATGGACTGTATAAACATGCTTGGAAGGAGCTAAAAACAAGAATAACCATTACAGCTTGTGGTCTCTCAAATAACTAAGCAACAGCCAGAAAAAAAAAACACACACACACAATAGTTATGTAATGTATGATTTTAGTAAATCTAGACATAAAATATATAATCATCATATAAGATGAAGCAATCTGCTGAATTTAGATATTAAAGACAGGATTTAATAACATGGGCTTGTGTATAATAAGACTACTGTCTTAACTTGTCATAAATGACATACACTACATTGAACATCAAGAGAAGCATGATGATTTTCTTATATCAGTAAATATGCATAACAAGTCATGTAATTGCTTTAACTTGAATTGTAATTTTTGTAACCCCATCTTGACCATATATAATACTTAAGTGGTTACCAAGGTAACTAATGTTTTATACATGACATCAAACTGACAAAGTTGTTCAAGTGAAATAATAAAAACCTGAACTTGAAATGTCACAGAATGTAACAATCATATTCTGAACAAATAGTATTACATTGATAATAGACACTCAGTTTAATAAAATGGGCTTGTGTATAATAACACTACTGTTTTAACTTGACATAAGTGACATACACTATATTGACATCAAGCGGAAGCATGATGATTTTCTCATATAAGTAAATGTGCATAACAAGTCATATAATTGCTTTAACTTGAATTGTGGTTTTGTAACCCATGTTGACCATACATAATATTTAAGCTGTTACCAAGGTAACTAATGTTTTATAGATGACATCAAATTGACAAAGTTGTTCAAGGGAAACAATATAAGTCTGAACTAGGAATGTCACAGAATGTAGCAATCACATTCTGAACAAATAGTATTAAATTGACAATAATCACTCAGTTTAACCTTTGCTGATTATACAAAATAGAATGTTGCTATTTAAATCTAAAAACTTTCAGTATATGCCAAAAACTGGCAATTGATGACTATGGAAAAGGAACTTGTAATCATTAATCACAATTAGTGAATTTGTTGTTTTTAACCTATAATTTAATTTTATAATAAAGAATGACAGATATGAAAATTCTTATGTGTAGGAAATGAAGGGAAGAGGGATGCACTGATAATTAAAGTGCACTAACTTCATCAATGTTCACATAAAACAACCTTGATGTTTTAAGTAAGTTAGCAAGAAAGTGATTACTTAAATGCTGGCAAACAATGACATATAACTTCTGATATATCCAGTAAAATACATTGTATTATAAACATTAGATATAAATATTATTACCATCTATTTATATTAAGTAATAAGTTTTGAAAGACTTCATCAATAATGGTGAATATGTTAAATAACTGTGCTATAATCTTTTGCTGAGGTTTTATATATGATATATCCTACTTTACTATGATTGACTTCCTTGTCATCTATCTTTTATGTAAATATTAATTGCTTATACAATAAGTAGACATTTATATTTGATTAGAATTCTGTCTAATCTACAATAGTATTAATATCTGTTCAAAATAATATAAATATTGCTTATTCCTATTACAAATATTTTCCATATGATAATTCAATTTATGGAGCTCAGATGTTCTGGATTGTCAAGATATGAGTGATAATCTGATGGATTTAGGTTTATCCATCAGATTAGGAAGGAGTTTCATTCCATGGCTAGCACGGATCTTAGTTTTGTTAACATTTATTAATTTAAATTTATTTCACAAAAACATTTTTAGTATGCCTGACCAAAACATTACTTTATTGGTAAACAATCAAAATAGAAAACTGATAATTTCCTATAAAAGCTCAAACATATACTTTTTAGTTATCAGAGGAAAATGTTTAATAGTCACAATAAAACAAAAAATACATAGTCTAAATAATCTAAGATGGATTTAACTTTATTATTTTTAAATACCAATGGCTTAAACAATCCTAGCAAGAGATCAAATCTATTGAAATATTTAAAACTGAACAAAGCACAAATTGTCTTCCATCAAGAAACTCATTTCAAAACAAATGACAATTACAAATGGAATCCTAAGGAATATATGATATTGACACAATCCACTTATAAGACAAAGACAAAAGGGGTAACAATTTTATGGAAAACAAATGTGATTAACCCAGAAATCATTTATAGGTATGAAGATAAAGAAGGCCTGATGGCATTAGTAATAGTTTAATATAATAACAGAATATGAACCCTAGCCAATATATACTGGTTCCCAGGCACTGGAACACAAACTGTTAAAAAGCACTTGGATTTCATTTCCAATAATTATAAAGGCAAATTAATATTAGGAGGAGATTTTAACTGTATATTTGATATTTCTGAAACTACTAATAAAAGACTGCTGTGTATATCTGCTGTATCAAAAGCTTTAAACAAGTGGGTAAAATAATTTCATCTTGTAGATACTTGCAAAATGTAAAGAAGATAAATCTTTGTTGTCTTCCCATCAAAATCACAGATTTGGTACCCAAACTAGAATAGATAAAATATTTTCTGCCCATGACTTACACTCTACAATCATTAATTTCTCTATCACTCCCTGCCCCTTTTCAGATCACAATTCATTTATACTAAATTTCAAAATTGGTACAAACCATTAATCTTTAACTCCAGAATTCCAGCATATATAACTAAAATTAAAGAGTTCAAATCCTGGTTATTATCTGAATTACAGTTTTCTTAGATGTTAATTACACCACAGAGATAAATAAAATAATGATATGTGACTCATTAAAAGCTTACATATATGGTAAAACCCTAATGTGGTATAAAAAAATCAGAGAATGGGATTCTGAATTATTAGATGTACAATCCAAATGATTGTCAGTAAAAGCTGAAAAAATCAAAATCATTTGGAGGTGAAAAAGAAAGTAGAAGTATTAAACAATTAATACAATGAAATTCTAACACATAAAACTAGTTTAGCTTTAGAAAAACTAAAAATTAATACCTTGGCCACTTCTCCCAAATATCTACATAATTTATCCACAAGAATCAAAATCCAATCAAAAGCTAATAACATTAAAAGTATCTTCAATGAAAAGAAAGGGAAAAATGTCTCGGATATAGGTGACATTCTTGATGCCTATATAAATCACTATATGGAACATTTCCAAATCCATATCCTACAAAGAAATTACAGATACACTAAAAGAGGGTAAAAATAATAAACATCCAGGTATAGATGGCATAATTATGGAAATATATAAACTTTTTCCTCCAAAGATACTAACCCTCTTCCATAAAACTCTATTAGAAATTCAGACACAAGCTTTAATACCACCCTCTTGGAGATATTTCTTAATCACACCAGTCCTAAAGGAAAACAAATCCCCAAACCTCTGTACCTCACATAGACCTATATCATTATTAAATAATGGCTATAAGATATTTATGACAATATTAACTAATAGAATGAAAATACCACTATCCAAAACAATAAATAATGATCAAACTGGATTTATATATCATAGACACACAAATGACAATATTAAAAGGATAATTTCTCTTACAGATTATGTTAATAAAGAAAATAAAGAAGCACTCATAATTGGGTTAGATATAGAGAAACCCTTTGATTCCCTAAATTGGGACTATTTATTCAAAATCCTAATGCTATTTGAATTTCCTGCATGCTTTGTTCATCTCCTAAAGAATATATATATATATATATATATATATATATATATATATATATATATATATATATATATATTTATATACACACAAATAATTTAGTGTATGTCAAGTTAGGTCTTTTTACCTCTGAATTTATACATATAACAAAAGGCACTAAATGAGGATTTCCCATGTCACTGATTCTATTTGCTCTGGCTATTGAAATATTGGCAGATTCAATTCATAGCAATATAAAAATAAGGAATAGATGTTTATGAACAATACAATTCTAAAGTAATGCTATTTGCTGATGACATATTGCTAACATTATCTAATACAAAAGAGACATTAGAAGAATTAAATATATTAATTGACAAATTTCACATGACTTCAGGACTCTATTTCAATAAATCAAAATATTTTTTTTATTTTTAAATAAAAAAAGAACTGCACACTAAGAGAGGTCACATCATAGGGACACAAGAATCTACCTTAAAATATCTAGGAATTGAGTTATGCAAGGATAATAATGAATTAGTCTAAAAAAACTACAATAATATCACCAATACACTTAAAATCTCTGTGGAAAAATGGAACAAAATAATATTAGCATTTGAAGATAGACTACTATTAATAAAAATGGTTTTACTGCCCAAGATCCTATATATAGCTTTGTTAATACAACTGTTACCAGAAAGGAATATACTTAAAAAAATAAATTCATGCATAATACAATTTTTATGGTTTCCCAAAAGAAACAGAATAGCTTTAATACATCATATCAGACCATGGAAACAGGGAGGATTAAACTTTCCTGATACAGAAATATATATAAAAGCATCAATATCTAAAACAATCTCAGATTGGATAAGTCCAAATTCCTCTGCAAATTGGAAAGAATTACTAACTGTAATATCAAGAAATGAATTTGATTTACAAAAAAAAATTCAAATAACAGATAAAAACAATTTGCCATGGCACATATGTATTAGTATGCAATACAACATAACTAAACCCACTAACACTCACATGATTAATTATTACATCGACTCATTTAGGAAAATTATTAATGCAAGTATAGATTTAAAAATTGGGTTTGATCTTTTGACACCATTTATAGTCACAAAGAACTTTCCACATAAAATATATAGAGAAATTATTAATTCCTGGGAACAGAAAGGATTTGTTTGTTGGCTCCAATGTATCAAAGAACTAAAAGTTTTAGATATGCAAGCAATAAAAACAACATACAAAATTGCACAACAGGACTGGCTAACTTTACAGAGTATTCTGTCATATTCGCAAGATATAAGTAGAATAATTAATAATTCTTCATTTAAAGAAATACCTAAATTTACGAAATACATATATGAAATCATATATAATGACTTTCACATGGGAAACAGTATTTCAAAATTTTACAAAATATTAATAAACTATGAAACAACACCCACAACCTCATATTGGAAATATATAACAAAAGGACACTTGATACAGTTAACTGAAGAGATTAAAATAAATATCTTATCAATAAAATATACATCTTTTACACAATACCGGAAAGTTTTTAATTGGAAATGCTTGCACAGAGCAATCTTAATCCAGATAGAATCAGTAAAATGAGTTCTTTCATAAAAGGAATATGTTGGAGATGTGAGCAAGTACACAGTTGTGTTAAAATTAAGCCATTTTGGAATGGTATTAATAAATTTCTACAAGCTTTATTTAATGAATTATTTTATTTAACTAAAGCTCTTGTATTATTAAATGTGAACGAAGGTCCTCATTTGAATAGGTCAAACATGTATCTAGTATGGACTATACTTGCAATTTCAAGGAAGTGTATAACAAGAAGATGGAATACAAACATAATACCAACTATGGAAGACTTCTACAGCCTACTGAAGACCACATCATTATTGGAAATTAAAAATTAAAGAACTAAGAATTTATCCAAAGCCATTTATCAACAACACTTGGGGAAAAGTCTTATCGTTGATTGACACTATACAATAATTGATCAGACACTCTGATAATGGATTGGACATACTTATAAAGTAACTGTATACTTTAAGATCTGTTATAGTGTCAGGCTAATGTAAATAGTATACATAGTTATTTAAGATGTTATGTATAAATATTATGGAATTCATTCAAATGCATTTGAAAAATAAAAAAAATATTTTTGATTAAAAACAAAGATAGAAAACATTATTAAGAAAAAAAGTTTCTATTTATTAAAAAGGGGTAGCAGGAGAGCAGCTCAAAATATGCTGTGAACTAGGATAATTCAAGGAAATTAGGATTGTTAAAATGTTGTTTATTAGATACATTTTTAAGTGTTTAAACTGATTTATTATTTAGAATGATATAGAGGAATGAAAATAATACAGTACTAACAGTAGATGAGAGCTGTCATATTTGTTTATTTATTTAACATCTAGCTGGATGAGTGAACTAGTCCAAGGATCTTTTGCAGCCATGTCCCAAGCAATATTTGTAGGGCAGTAAAACAAAGTAAATACAATGCATAAAATACAAATTATACAAGTAGAAAATATTTCAAACAGTGTGTGGCAAAAACCAGCAAAGCTGATACCAAATAGTGATAAGTTCAATAACAAATAGAGTATATATAGTACAGACTTTAGACTGTAACAAGCAGCAAAACGTTATGCAAGACAGCGTATGTTAGTGTTAGGCAAAACTGATACAAACTAGAAAGTACAGATGCGTAAAGTCTTACCATAATGGTAGATGTCCTTGCCTTCACTGCTGCAGCATTCACTCCTTCCCTTCATCCCACTAGTCTTTTTTCCTTCCTGGAAGTGCAGGTTCTGTTTGGTTTTCCTTGGACTGCTGTTCTTACTGGGGCAATCAGTTCTGAGGATGGTACGCATGAATGTCACCTTTATGCCCTACACTATGCAAGGGGTATGTAGGTGAGGTTCAGTGTACCTTAAAGCAATAGTAGACTTTGGTAGACTGGCAGGACGACAGGCTTTATGACAGGGAATCCCATAAGTTATGAATACTGCAGCAGTGAATGTAAGGACATCATTCATTACATCTTTTAAATACACTGCAAGCTTAGAGTAAGAACTGAAGTTTGTACAAGGACTGGGAGTGTCTGTTGACAGGTAACCACAGTTAAGCTGGGAATCATATTTAATGTAAATGTTTGTTTTTACATTTTTTACTTTTGTAATGCTATGTTAAGAAACAGATCACCTCCAGAAGTAATAGTAACCGCTACCAACTTTGGTGATGAACAAACCCAGATATGCTTCCAAAAATTTTCAATAGTTAAATCTGTGGGAAAGGGTTTAGAGCTTGACTATGATGAAATGAAAAATCACCTGTAGATGTAGAAACTACTGCCCAGCCCACCTGAGAGTGAAGAAGAGTAGTTATTTTTTTTTTTTTTTAGAATTATTGTTGTGACTAAGCTTAGGGAAGGTAGTAATGAGTAACCTATGGGTGGACAAACATTGAATTATCAGGTGTCATTTACCCGAGGTTCAACCAGCCAGGGATCAGGACTCCTCCAAAGGAAATCGGTATCAGTGAATTGTGCAAGCAGTGATGCCCTTTTGAGGGGTAATTTCTCTCTTTATTAAGTTGATGTGACAATGGAGTTGGGATATATACATTACATTTGGGGGCAAAAAAGTGTTTTCTCTGACTTTTTTTTTCAGGGAATGCAATTCAGGGATTTCATAGGTATTTACCAGGTTAATGACCAAAGGGCCTTTTTACACCTAGCAGTGCATCACAAATCTCTGACAAGTTCTAATATCCTTGGTAAGTGTAAGCAGGGGTTTGGGAGATGAAACATTTACAAAAGGGGCCAGGGAGATGAACCATTTACAAGTTGCCTGTGTCCATTAGGTGCCAAACCAGAGATGAATTTCCTGTTCCCCGTTCAACTGTCCAAGTTGCACTTGAATTGGGTTAGTGAGGAAGTCTGCTTCACATGGATGAGGAGGCTGTTCCATAGACAGAGTAGTCTCTAGGATACATACCTATCTCTCCAGCAGGTCCTATTTATATAACAGGCAAGGTTTAAGACTTTAGAATGGTTAATTCTGGTGCTGTTTGTTTTCTGGATATGCAGGAGGTCCATCAGAGTGGGGTCTGACAATGCCCTGTATGCCAGGAATAGATCTCCCCTCAAAAGCTTGTAGGAGACAGAATACAGGGATAGGACCTTGAGGGAGTCTGCAAAGGACATTTTACTTATGCCCTGTATTATCTTAGTGAGGAACCTTTGCAAACATTCCAATTGTTGGTTATGCCTGATTTGGTACATACCAAATGGGCATTGTACTCAGTGATAGATCTGATGAACGTCAAATACAGTGGAACAATGACTTCAGCAGATTGAGCTTTGTCCACTCATAGTGGAAAGAAAAGTGGTAGGGCTGACAAAGGAATAGAATTTTTTAAAATGCTCCTCAAGAGGAGCCCACCATAGCAGTTGTGTAAAAAGTCATCAGAAAAAAGTAGTGTACACTGTGATAAGTGTATAATATTGGGTCTGCCTGAAAACACCAAAAGTTCTAAATGTCGATGAGTACACCGTCACCGGAAGATCGACAATGAAGAAGACTGACAGTTGAGAATCCCGACGCTGAGAACACCATGTTAAGGTAAGTGTGTGATAGGGACCGACGTTAGGGTCAGGGTGTGGGTAAGGTAAGTGTGTGATAGTGACGGACTTTAGGTTTAGGGGTGGGTTAAGTGAGTTAGGGTTAGGGTGCAGGTAAGGTAAGTGTGTGATAGTGACAGAGTTAAGGGTTAGGGGCTGATTAAGTGAGTTAGGGTTAGGGTGTGGGTAAGGTAAGTGTGCGACAGTGACGGACCTTAGGGTTAGGGTTTGGGTTAAGGTTATTGCATATATAGTTGTGTATGTAAGGTTTAGTGTAGGTTTGTAAGGTTTTTGGTGTGCTTGTGTTGTGTGTGTGTTTTTCGGGAAAGGTATTTGTTTTGTTGATTGTCGGGATTTTGGTTTATCAGGCATGTGAAGTTTCATGTTTTTTAACTTTCTTTTTTTTAGTCTTTTTCATGTCGGTTATTTCGTTGTTGGTGTTTTGGCGTGTCGGTGTTATCAGGTAGACCCATAATATTAAGTGCTGGGGTTGTCAACTGGTATTGTGGAATCACCTGCATTTTTCATTGGAAAAGTACACTCTCAGTGATTTCCTAAACAAATTGGAATAGTCTATAATCTGGGATACTGTCCAGGAGGTTAGAGCAATTTTAGAAAATGCCTTCACAGGTGAGGATAGTGTGAAAAACATCCTTAAGTATTATACCCCCATCAGTGTTTCTCAGGAAATAACTTAGGCTTTGATGAAGAGTTTGTTGTGATAAAGGGGACAGTACCTTTTGTGTAGAACTTTAAAGGTAAGGGTGATAAGAAGTGAAGTAGTACTACCCAAAGTGGGAATCCAGTTATTTTTTCAAAGTGTGGCACAATGATGCTCTCTGTTGCTTGCTTGCTGTAAAAATCTCAGAATTTTATTCTCATTGGATTGCATAAACAGTACTCTGAGGTAAACAGGGAGCAATAATTGGAAGATCCTATTCAGTTCTTACTAGAAGGAAATTTATGACAATAGCATGTCTAGCCTCAGAGGGCAATAAAGTGGACATTTTGTGGAAAGCCTTAGGCTGGGTCATACATGCAACCATCACCTCTCTGCATACACTGTGTGGTATTGTGCATGTGCACGTTTAGGTTCTAAATGATAGATTACATAGTGGACTAAATACACAGGAGTCTAGTAAGTAGCCTCTACCCTTCACTGCCTTAAAGGCCAGGAGGATTGTATGGAGCTCCAACAGGCTGACATGACTCCAAGAAATTGAAATTAGTTTACAATCCACCTCCAATTCCGCTTTCCTCCACGGAGTCAGGGTATCACTTCAATAGTGACCACCACCTAGACTCAAATTCACATTACCAGGTGTCTAGCCTACAATATCACCAGTTAAACATCCTTTCAAAGAATTTGAAGTGGATTTAGCTAAATTAATGACAGATATTTTATTTTTATTTTATTTGTCCTTTGTTGACCGTGTTAGTCCCAATAGACTAGTGGTCTCTTTTCAGGGAAGAACCAAGGTATTAGTTGTGCTACAAGGGGAATTTTAGCCAGGGCATCATGGAACTTCTACTCTTGTTAGTAGGGGGAAGCATTTGTGTGTGACACAACAGACTTCCTGATCCAAGCACAGAGATGGCATGGAGAAATATGGAGAAAACATGGCTGATTCAGCTTGTGCTGAAACTGGAGTGAAAGTTGTTGAAAATGTAGTCAAACTGGTAGAACCGCTACCAGAATTTTTTTTCTGATGATGTGGGTGCAGAAAAAACAGTGACATTGGAAAAATGGAAATTGTAAAGGAAAAGGAGATTGTAGCTGAAATAGATATGGATTCAGAGGAAACCTTTCAGATGAGATTGTTTGAAGGTGAGACAGTTACCTCTGAAAAATGCATAATTACAACCCTCCAATTGGGGGTGGGGGGTTGTGAGATGATTATTTGGAAGAAATAGTAAACCAAAGTGAGCCAGAAAGTGGAGTAGCAATTTCATGGAGTGATATCATGGAAAAAATAGATTTATTTATTTATTTATTTATTTGACATTTGTTAACTGGGTTGGTCCAACTGAGCCAAAAGCCCATTTTCAGTGGTGACACGAGGAGAAAAGCTCCCAGCAATATACAGACATGCAAAAGACATAGAGTAAGACAATGGTCAAAAATACAATATAATAACATGAGGAGATAAGCTCATTCTATCACGCAGGAACTCAGTAAGCAAAAAAAAATCCCATTACAATAATATACAATGTACAAGAGATATATTTATTTGCCTAACTAAAGAGACATAGCATTGGAATAAATTCCATCCTTTTGATGCAGGAGGGTAAAAAAAAAACTGAATTACATGTAAGAGTATAAATGAAATAGGAGGAGATAATTCTAAATAGAATAGCACAGGCATACATCCAAGAGAGGGGATGTAGAAAGAAGGGCAATGTCATGTGGGGGCTTGGCATGGGCAGGACCAAGTCTTTTGGAAATATTATTTCAATTCTCTTTTAAATAGGTATCTTTGGAAGATATTTCTTATATTGAAGGGGAGTGTATTCCAGGCATGAGCTACTGAGTACTTGTATAGGGACCTTCCAATGTTCTTTTTGGGCTTGAAAATGTCAAGAAGGTTTTTCTCAGTTGTGCAGAGGTGCCGGGGTGGGGGGTGTAGAAAGATACAAGGTTGGCGAGAGAGGGGCAGGAGGAGGGGTTGTAGAGAACAGAATGTGTGATGCGTAATTGAGGAACTAGAAGTTGATGACATAATTCTGTCCATTGAACCTTCTTCAGGGTGAGACAATAATGAGAATTGTAGGGAAGGTTAGTGGCAAATCTGGTTATTTTATTGTATGTTTGGTCTAGTTTGGGCAAGAGTGTGGATTGAATGTTAGTAAGGATATGGGCAGCATAAAGTAGAAATGGTAAGAGGAGCGACTGAGCCAGGGAAACCTTGGAGGTAGGTGTAAGGAATTTCCTATTTCTGTGAAGTAGTCCAAGTTTCTGGTGATTTTTTTTATACATTCTTGGATATGTAGATCAAATTTTAGTTCATTATTGATTATGATGCCAAGTAGTTTGGTAAGAGCAAAACATGAGTAGTAAAAAGTAAAAGGGAAAACACCAGCACAGGATTCCCAAGCACTCCAAAATCCACAGCAGTCCACTCAGTGTATTTTAAAAATGAACAGTCTTTTATTCACAACGAGAACTCCATAAGATTTAGTGCTTTCATCTACTGCACCATAGACTTCATCAGAATCAATTAAAAACATTCTTCACTGATATTTATACCATTTTCAACCCAATTAATTCATTAATTAACACCAACTACTTTGAAAGCAACAGTAACAAACTACCATATATGAGCCCTAGTTCTAAAAAACTGCAAATATAAAACACTAAAATAAATAAACTGTATGAATAACTGTTGTTATTCATAAAAAACTAGTAAAAAACTAATACCAAAAACATGTATTTAAGTGTTAAACATACTATACGTTGTTCAAATGACATGTTGTTACTATAGCTTTCTAACCATTCATCATTAGGGATAAATGAAAACAAGTCTACTACATCTATGGTTAAAAAGATTAGATCCTTGTCCTATATTTCAGCTTTCAGCCTGCTTATAAAGTCCCATGAATCTTTGACCAGATGCTGAACTTTATCATAATTATGTTTTAAGGATCTATCACCACTCCAAAAATACTCAGGTTTGAAATGGGACAGGATTAAGCTACTGGTAGAATTCATGACAATAGTCTTAGAGAACAATATTATATATTTTGAAGGAGAAATATATAAACAGTCTAATGGAGTAGCTATGGGGGCAGCATATGCCCCATATATGCTAACTTGGTATTATTAGATTGGGAGGATGAATATATTTTCAAGAGTCAGTATATAGACAAGATTATTAGATATGTATGTTTCCTGGATATTTTTGTTCTATGGAGAGGTACTATCAAAGAAATCGAAGAGTTTGTAAGATATCCGAATTTTACTAGTACCTATTTAAAGTTTACACATTCTTATAATATTCAAGGGATAGCTTACTGAGATACATTCATCTGTCACACTGACAAAGGGGTTAAATCTAGAATATACTGGAAAAGCACTTTTAGTAACTCTTATTTAGAATATACTAGTCATCCTTGGAAACAAAAAAAAAGAGTATACTGAAAGGGCAGTGTATAACAGCAGCTCGGATGACCTCTGACTATGAGGAGATGAGAAGTGAAACTGCCAACATTGGTCAAATGTTTAAGGATAGAGGATACCCCATTTCTATGATTAATGATGTTTCTCAATATGTTATGAGAGAATGGGGTAAAAAATATAAGCCACTGTTAGGAGCAGAATTGGTAAGTAATAGAAACACAGAGGGAAACAGTTTTAGTAGAGCATTAATATTAGAATATAATCCAACAGCAGAAATAGTAAAAAATATAGTTACATGAAACTGGGCTCACCTAAAATGTGATGCCTAGGTTTAAAGAATCTTGGGGCACAAGCCTAATTTCGTGTTTAAAACTACCCCAGATTTGAAAAATAAATTTGAATATAATAAAGGTATACAAGCACAAGGAAGAACCAATGAAGGTAGTAGAAAATGTGGCAGGTGTAATCAGTGCTTTGCTATCACAGAGGACAACTGTATTATTCTTGAGAATGTTAATAAAACAAAGACATTTTTAAGAAAGGGAACTGTAATACTAAATAGGGGATATATTTAGCTAAGTGCAACACCTGTGCTGCATTCTATATAGGGAAAGCCTATAAAGCTTTTAAAAACAGGATATATGAACATCTTTATAATATAAGGAGAATGGATAAGAATAGTGCTCTATATAGACATATAGAAGCTAATCCTACTTGCTCTGCTTTCAGGTTTGGCATTGTGGAAATAGTTATATCACAGCCCGGGGGGGGGATATAAAAGCTATTTTGAAAGAGAGAGAGGTGAGATGGCAGGGGTCTATATTATGTGATCAAAGAATCTCTTCTTCGAACACATAATAATCAACACATATACAGCAAACACTGTAAACCGTGAACGGCCACATCCTCAAATTTTTTCCTTGGGAAAAAATTAATGCGGCCATAAAATAAAAAACACTAATCAAGTGGAGGGCTTCACCCACCACACCCCACAATGTGGAGGGCTGTGCACCCCACACCCCCTAACTAAATATACCAACTCCCAAGATCACTGTACATTGAAGAAAAGGGTGATTCCCAATAACAGCCAACTGAATTTTTTCCCCGAGGAAAAAATTTGAGGACGTGGCCATTCGCGGTTTACAGTGTTCATTGTACATGTGTCGATTATTATGTGATCGAAGAAGAGATTCTTCGATCACATAATATAGACCCAGATGGCAGTTGCTGCTAAATGCAACATGTACTCCTGGTATTAATGATAATATTACTGTTACACCTCTGCTGGAATTAAGACAATAGTACATATAATAATATGTATATGAGTATATCATTGTCATAAATATGTCACACTACTATATATGTATTATATATTGGTAAAATTTCAGCTTGTCATTTGAGCAACTTATAGTATGTTTAACACAGAAATACATGTTTTTTGGTATTAGTTTTTTTAATATTTTTTATGAATAACAACAGTTATTCATACAGTTTATTTATTTTAGTGTTTTATATTTGCAATTTTTTAGAACTGGGACTCATATATAGTAAACTGTTACTGCTGCTTTAAGCTAATGAAGTAATTGCTGTTAATTAATTCATTGGCTTAAGAATGGTATAAATATCAGTGAAGAATGTTTTTTAATTGATTCTGATGAAGTCTATGGTGCAGTAGATGAAAGCTCTAAATCTTATGGAGTTCTTGTGAATAAAAGACTGTTCATTTTTAAAATACACTGAGTGGACTGCTGTGGCTTTTGGAGTGCTTGGGAATCCTGTGCTGGTGTTTTCCCTGTTACTTTTTACTACTCATGTTTTGCTGGTTGTAAGGGATAGCACTGACAGTTTTGGTTTAATTTGGTACGCGGTTCAGCTTTGATGATGTTGCTGTTGAGGGAGGTGATGGTAAAGGAGGATTTATGATGTGCCAGTGTTCTGGGAAAGAAGAGAATGTTTGTTTTTTAGGATTCAGTACTAGCTGATAATCCGAGAAAAAGAAAATGGAGAAGAAGAGACTGTTCCAGAGACAAAAACTTATGCACAAACTGTTGGAGAAGGAAAAAAAAGAAAGAAAAAAGAAGTATACAGTATGTGTGAGCAGTAAAAAGGAAGAAAATATGGACAGGTATGAAGTTTAGGACTCTGTGATGGTACCTCTGGGTGTCAAAGCAAAAGAGGTAGGAGCATTCATTTTAATTAATAATGAGACTTTTGTGACTTGATATTTGAGACTGGGATGAACAAAAGAAAAATATTTATCCATGATCAGAATGCGTGGTGCAAGCTTTTTACAAGCAAAAAAAAAAGAATAAGGATCCAATGTAGAAGTGAAGTCGAAGCAAAATAACTGAAAGAGCATTTGTTAACCATATGTAAAGACGTAATGAACATTACAAAATATATGATGAAAGAGGACTATGGACTGGGGTATGAGAATGTGGAGTAATACTGAAAATGATAATATTATGCATGTACCTAGTATTATTAATGTTCATGGCAATAGGGATTTGTGAAATACAGGGGTCAACCAAAGACTTGTCATTTTTGAGGAAAAAATGATCATGTAATCAATTAATGCGATAAAAAGATGTTATTTATGTGGTAAAATGGGATAATGCAAAAATATGTGATTTAAAGTGCAAAAAATGTGGCAATACTGGTCATTCATGGCTAGAATGTGCAAGAGAAACTAAATTGAAAATGAATGTGTTTTACAAGAAAATGTACAAAAAGATCTGACTGATAAAGAGATTACACATGAAGTTAAAGAAAGTAACAAGGAAAGAGAAACAGAGAAGACTACTGAGGAAGAAGCTGACTGGTACACAGTAATAAATAAAAATAATTTGATAAGGAAAAGAGTTAAAGAAGGGAAAAGAAAATTAAAAAATATAATGCTTAGAGAAAATAAAAGAAAGGGATAAAATTTAATTATACTAACTGTTCTTAAAAGCTGAAAATATTAGCTTTAAATATGAACAGTATGAAAAATCTTAAGAGGAGAATAGGTATATCACAATGGTGTGCTGCAGTAGATGCATATGTTATTGTTTTAGAAGATATCAGATTATTAACAGAGGAAGAAAGAACACAAACAGAAACTTTGGAATGGTGCAGTAGTTTGGAACATGGGGAAAGAAACATGCTCAGGTATTTGTATATTATGCCAAGAAATCATTAAAATATTAGATGCAGCCATAGTAAAACTAGGATGAATTACAGTAATAGATGAGATGAAAAACTATGTGCATAGAATTATATTTTTATACACATATGTAACAAAAAAGAGAGTTGATGTTTAAAAATATTCTTAAATACTGTATATGTAAATATGGACATTATATTGGTGGATGATTTTAATTGTAATGTAAGAAAAAATAAGAGTAATTGTGATGTTAAAATGGTTAAAGAAATTTTGAGAAGTGGAACGTTAAGTGTATGGGAGAATAACCACTGGACCTACAAAAGGAATGAAATTAGGACAGAAATTGATTTTTTAATATCTGATAGTTTAAAACTTAAAAAAGGAATTATGTATGCTGGATTTTCAGATCATGTGGCTACATGGGTTAAAGTACAGGAAAATGAAAAATATATAAGAATAGGAAAATGAATAAAGAGAATTAATAAAAAGGAATTAGATTTAGAAGAGAAAAAGGACTTATGGAATTATGGAAAAATATGAATATGACAGAGTTTTATGAGAATTAGACTGTTTGGTGGCTTAATTTTAAAGAGAAATATAAAAAATGTTTTAGAATGTATAAGGAAGAAAAGAAGACTAAAAAGAGAGGTGTAAGATATTAAGAAACAGAGACTTATTAGAGAAGAAGAAAAATCATTTTATGAAAAAGAAAAAGAAAATTACAAAATGAATCAAATCAAAATTAACAACTTGTTATATAAAAATATTGTTTACAAGGAAAGAGAGAGGTAGCACCATATATAATACAAGAAGGAAAATAATAAGAAAATTAAAAAATAAGGAGGCACACATAGCACAAGAAGGAATACACAAAATAATTAAAGAATATGTATTAGAACTATTTGTTAAAAGAGAAGAAAACATAGAACAAATTTGAAAAGGTGAGCAATTAAATAATGAAGATAATGAGTATTTAGAACAAAAAATAACTATGAAAGAATTGAATGAAATTCTAAAAGATGCTAATATGAATTCTGCAACAGGACTGGATGTAATTAAATATGGCATGCATAAAGAAATGGAGTGGCAAAAACAGTTTTTATAGAAGTTATGAATGAATGGTTAGAAACTGGAATTAAAGTACAGTAGTTATAAAATTTATACTTAATAAGAGAAATAAAGAGGAGATAAAAAAATTGAAGACCTATAACATTGAATAATATGGATTATAACTTTTTATGATAGTAATAACAAAAAGGTTACAAACATGGATAGAATATATGACCAAAATGTATTCAAAGGAAAAGGAAGTCAAGAGTTATTATGGATAATTAGATAAATATATGATGACATCATAAATAAAAATGTATAAGTGGAGTTTATGATAGGGGATATAAATAAAGCCTATGATAATATTCAATATAAACCATTATGGGGAATTTTACAGGCATACAATGTAAGCAAATATATTACAAGTAATAAAATCTATTTATGAAAGGACCTATGTGAAACTAAATATAAATGGCTGGATTTGGGAAGAAATAAAAAATAGAATGTGGAACAAAGCAGGGCTGCCTAGCTAGTAGCATAATTTTCTCATTAGCTTTGATAGCAATAGTGAAGGAAATTAAGAAAATGTCAAATAGCAGTGGATACGAAATGATGAAGGAAGTACAACTGCCAATAATGTATAATTATGCGGATGATATTGTACTAAATGTTAAAAATAAATTATGGATGGAAGAAGTAAATGAAAAATTAAGTACATGTTTTTAAAAAAATGGTTTAAGTATAAATAAAGAAAAAGGTAAAGGATTTGGTTTTGAAGGTATGATAGGAGGTATTGAGTTCAATGAAAAATATATAGCTATATTAGGAATAATTTCTGGAAGGAATGAATACAGATAACAGCAATGGGATAATGTACTCAAAGAAGTAAAGGGTATGACTATTTTTTGGGAATCATATAGATTTTCATGCGTTTATATTACGTTGTTGAAAACTCAAACTGTCAACAGCATAATAATCGACATGAAAATGTCAAAACCCCTGAACATCGAACACACACAAAAAAAAAAAACATCCAAACACAACACAAATTGCTCTATGCAGGGGGCAAGCACCCCTGTACCCCTCACGTGGGGGGCTGCACCCCACACCCCCCTGCTACTTAAATATACCAACTCAGAGATCGCACTACATTGCAGTTAATGGTAATCTTCCCTTACGGAGATTTCCATTTTACACGCGTGATGAATTTCGCTTATGACATTTTGGTGCCAACAATATCAGCTTCAATATTGTTGGCCTTCAACAAGGTGAAGTAGACCCATTTTCATATAGAAAAAGCACACTTGTTGAACACCTTGGTAACAGAAAAAATGCTTATGTTGCTAACAACTGTATGATTCCTATTAAGTAGGAAAACTAATGATGACTATATTTTCATGTATATGGGGCTCTAGACTGAATCTAGTCACGAGAGGGATTTTATATATATATATATATATATATATATATATATATATATATATATATATATATATATACATACACACACACATATATATATATATATATATATATATATATATATGAGCAAGGTGGCTCATAGTACATGCAGAATATTTAATTTTATATAAGGTATTACAAGGAATTATGAAGGAAAATAAAAGTTTGATAGAAATGATACTATAAGTACAAAAAATTGTGGGAAGGAATGAAAGTTAAAAAAAAAAGAAGTAAAAGTTTTGTGAATGAAGAAATGAAAGCATACCAAAACAAAATTATGTTATGGAAAATAAAAAAGAATATATGTGAGAAAAGTAGAAAGGAAAGGTACTAAGGGTTGGGAGGGTGGCCTAATGGTTAAGGTGTTTGCCTTACAAACACAAGATGCAGGGTTTGAGTCTCACAAGGGATAATTGGTTTGGCTTAAAATGGCTGGCTCGCAGTTAGCCTAGTAGATATATGACCTATGAACCTATGAAACCTATGAATCTAAATATTATGAAAGTGTTTTATTGCATTGATCCATGGAAAGATTTAGAAACAGATAAGGAAAAAAACATACTGATGAGATATAATAACTATAGAAAGATTAAAGAATGCAATGATTTTTATGGAGATTGTCTATTACAAAATTATTACATAAATGAAACAGAGGGATGTAAGTTAGATGATGTCAATAAGACATATATAAAATTTAGAGCAGGGAATTGTAACACTAAGAATATTGTTTACTTGGCCAAATGCACAATATGCTCCACTTTCTATATAGGAAAAACAGAGAGTCAGTTTAAGCGAAGCATTTATGACCATTTATATAGTATTAAAGTCAAGGACAAAACCAATGCATTATATCAACATATTAATATAAGCGGAGAGACACACTCTTTTAAATTAGCTATTATTGACCATGTAGAAATTTCACCATGTGGTGGCAATTGGAAGGCTCTTTTGGGCATGAAAGAAAGTAAATGGCAGATTTTAATGGATGCTAAGAGGAAACCAGGTATTAATGATCATATGAGTATTAAGCCATTTTTGATTTTGGTTTAATGGCTTAATGTCATAATGTATTCACCACCTTCATTCATTCATGTATATTTAAATACCATCACACCATATTAAACGGAGTTCATACACTTGTTTAGCTGTTTTGTTAGTTTGTATGTGGATGTTTTAATAACGTTTTAACAATCCATTAATTCCTCGGCTGTAATATTTTAATATTTAAAATTTATATATTTTTCTGCAGCACAGATTTTTAAAGAAGTTTTAGTGTTATTTATTTATATTTATATGTAATTTTATGATCATGTATTTATATAGTATACAGTTGCAAATAGATTAATATTAATATTTGCATTTATATTATTATTTATTATTATTAGTAGCATGCAATGCGAGTGATCATGAAGGGAAACGCTTTTAAAATGTTCTTAGAATTGTTTTCAGAAATGTTTTTAGAAACTGTTTTCAAACACTTATTTACAGTAGGTTTGCAAAGAATATATTTAGGCATAATACTGTTTCTTTAAATCACAATTGGTGTATTACTTTTTGGCGCCAAAAAAGTGTATTTATATGACTTTTCTACCAGATTTATATTGTTCTGATGAAGTCTGTATTATCAGATGAAAGCGCTTAACCGTTCATTTATTTTGTACGTATTTTTCAGTTAATAAAAGTATTTTTTTTGTTCCTGTCTGAGCCGTGTTGCTTATTCATTTTTCAGACGTTTTTGGTGTCGTTGGATATTTTATCTAGTTGTTTTTGGTTGTGTTCATTGTCATTACAAAATTGCCATATAAGAAAAAGTAAGATAGAATATGTAATAAATGTGGAGAGTTTGTGACTACTGAACATGTGTTTTTGAAATGTGAAAGAGTTAATAATTTATCCAAAGAAATATGTAAACATAATAGGGTGAACTGTTTGTTAAAATTTGAGCAAATGAATATGGACATAATAGAATTTGGTTATTATGGTGCAAAAAAACAGGAAGAAGTGAAGAAAATGGACACAGTAATATTGTATGTATCATGGACTATATGGAACGAGAGACAAATGAAATTAAATACAATGGAAATGAACTTTGACAATGATTCTGGAGAAAATAATGTTTTGGTTCTGGATAAAAGAGTTGGGGCCAATGCTTAAATTGAAGTTTATAATGTATGTAACTAGATATAAATAATGTAAATAATATGTAATGTGTATATCAATAAAAAATCTACTCGTTGGAACTGATAAATAGTGCCTGAGGGCTCCGACAGAAGCATAGAAGAGGCATAAGAAGAGCAGCAGCATGGAGGAGAGAAAAGCCATGGAAAGTTTGAAAGTGGGAGCAACAGTTTGAAAAAATGTTTGATATGGTGCTTCATAATGTAAACAAATATTCCTGTGTGGTGGATGTTACAAATAAGCAGGGTTTAGCTGCCTCCTTGGAGAAAGAAGTCACTCAGTCTGTGGAAATGATGCAGATAACAGAACTGGCATTGGGATGGCCTGCAGATGAAAATAATCCAGCAGGATGATTCAGGTAACAGTTCTGCTTTTTCATGGGGTGAAATGGTCAATAACTTTTTTGGAAGTGCTAAAGATGTGGAAAAGGAACACAGCAGTAGAAACTTATGAAGCAGTGACAGACAGTTAAAGAGGAAAGCAACAGATTGAGAAGGTGTCTGGTTTTGTGGCAGCAAATAATGCAATAATTAAAACATATGCAGCAGTGACAGCAGGCAAAAATGGAGATCAGCAGCAAACTGTAAGTTAAACTGATTTAAAAAGAAGAGAAACCCAACTTTGAGAATAACAACAAAAAATGACACTGTCATAGACAGATATAATTTTGGGGACACTTTGGTTACTGTTCTGGGTTTTAAATCTCAAGAAATTTGGTATTTTATATATATTGAGTGTAACGCCCCATCTTTGGGCCAGTAATCAAGGAGCCTCAATCCTCACCACTGGCATCTATGGGGAACGTTCACTGGGAAGATTACAGATACACACACAATATCTCCAGATGCAGCTCTCTGCATCAAGCACAATCAAGTACAATTTCCCTTATGAGCATGCAGGGAACACAGTCAGTCTGGGGGCTGGTTCCACTCTCTTTCTCCAGATCCATAAGAAGATTCCCCACTGGCACAGCTATAGAGTGAAGTCCTTAGCCATGATTCCAAGCTAAGTCTTCCAACACTCGTTCTGTTCAACCAGTGCTCTGTGTCCCTGCCCAACTAGCTAACACACACACTCACACACACACACACACACACACACACACACACACACACACACACACACACACACACACACACACACACACACACACACACACACACCTACCTTGGAAAGGTTGGCACAGGTTTACTAGCTATGTCCCCTTTTGCCCAGACTATAAGGTAGGTATCACTGCCACCAGAACCCCTTGCCAGCTACTTTTAGGCCTTTAACAAAGGGTGTCCAATTTTACTGCAGAATATTAATACTAAAACAAGAGTAAGAGCAAAGCTATTAGGAGTGGCCCACACAGTGTCACCAAATAAATATGCAAATACTCTTGAAACTTAAATATCTTCACAATGATTAGCCACAATGAAAGGTTTAAATATATTTAATAATAATTAATGAAAGAACAAGACAATGCTAAATATTCACAGTGATATCAGAGTTCAAAATCACATGAAATATTTAAAACAACATTGATGGACAGACTCAGACAAATAAAGAAAACAATAGCTAAACTAAGCTTCACTATATTCCTGACTGAATCTAAGAGAATTATATATTCCCTAATAACTTACTTGGGCAAGGCAAGATAAAGTACATGAGCAGTTTCTCCATACCTTTCAACCTGGAAAAAAAATCAAAAATCTGGACAAAGCCCCATGAAAAATAAGTACAAATCTGTGCACTGATTAAGATAAAATTTGCATGCATAATCATGTAACCCCACCCACTCCAATGGAATTGTGGGATACCAACTTTCAACACAAACTGAAGAACAGACAACCAAACTATGGCCCCAGACCCTGTAGTAAATTATAACCATTTTTTTTAAATGTGTAGAAATGATGTTCACTGGGAAGGGAGAAGATGATGAACCTTAGGATTTTGTTTTTGGTGACTTGCAGTATGTGGGTTTTGTGGTAAATGTCTGGCATTTAATGGTAGTCAATATTCTAATCAAAGCAAAAGAATACTATAGTTTGCTAGGACCTCCAAAAGTCATTCTCCGTGGCCTACCGATCAGTGGTGTAGCTAAAGTTTGGCCACCCGGGGCTGTCATTGAGTTTTCCGCCCTTCCTCAGTTACAAAATTCATGGTCAAATGGGGCCCCATACACAGCCCTCCCCCTGCAGCCATTCCAGTGTCCCATTACTTGGCTATTTCAACCCATTTACCATAAACACTGTAATGTGCATACTGCTTTACTTCTACAGTGATTATTTGGATTTCATTTAAAACTTTTATTTTACATTTTATAACACAAACACTAATAGACATCTACTAAACAAAGCAATACAGTTTTACCAATGAAAATAGACTTAGCATTAAAACATCTCTGCCCTTGAAACTCACATTCATTAAAACAATATTGAAAGCCACATTCAAAGAAAATGGAAAAGTCATTAAATAATTCCACATTAAAGAGATATGTAACTAATGAAGAGGTTGCTGCTAACAAACAACTTTATATTTCATAGTTTCATCTACAAATAAAGTGCCTGTTGCCTTTGAAGAATATATTGCCTATGTTGCATTAAAAATGATAAGCTAGTAATATTGCAATAAGGAATGGATTGCAAACTAACATGGTTCATAGTTACTAGGTATATCCAGCAAAGACAACATTCTCAGGACTGGAGCATCCACCCCCTTTAAAAGTACAACACACTACAGTATCAGCAATCCATCTGCATACTGTGGGAGTAGAACCCACATCCTTCTGCATCAAAAGTAAGTATACTACCCGTTGAGCTACTAACACAAACAGATGACATAAGCAGCGCTAAACTTCTCTCCCCCTAAAGAACTATGCAGCACAAGAAATCTGGAAAAAGCCAAAATTTATGTGGGGGGGGGGGGCAAAGGCCCAAAACTAGGGACAAATTTTAAAAATTGCTTGTATAATCTTAGAAAGTTGATAGAATAAAATGTTTCTGCTACCATGTGTTTCCTGAAATATAGGAAGACTGAAACTTAAATGGTCATCATTATTTAGTGAATTCAGTTCTCACTGATTTGCCAGAAAACCACAAATTTTAAGAGGAACAGCCCAAAAGTATGAGCCAAACATTCTGTGAAACTTCGGACAGATGAGAAACTCCTTGATCTGTGAAACATTGGACAGATGAGAGACACCTTGAATTATGAGTGGTGATATGGATAGAAAACTTAGGTTCTTGGCTCTTTGTTTAAGTCTGAGTAACCCTAACTACCAGCCATACCTAACTGGGGCATTTTACACACACACACACACACACACACACACACACACACACACACACACACACACACACACACACACACACACACACACACACACACACACACACACACACACACCTCCTTAATAGACAGTTGCAGAAAGTAAACACACTCAGCCCTTAATAGACAGTTGCAGAAAGTAAACACACACACACACACACACACACACACACACACACACACACACACACACACACACACACACACAGCCCTTAATAGACAGTTGCAGAAAGTAAACACACACAGCCCTTAATAGACAGTTGCAGAAAGTAAACACACACACAGTCCTTAATAGACAGTTGCAGAAAGTAAACACACACACACTCTTCAATGCCGAAAGTAAACACAATGCAATAGAAGCAGAGCCCTTAATAGTTCCTAAGAGCTGTTAATAACTGACTGTAGTGCCCAGAAAGTAAACACAATGTAATAGAAGCAGTTCTTAAGAGCCATTAATAATCAGTTCCAAAAGCCATTAATATTTGACTGTTCATAGCACCCATTACTGTTCCTAGTTCACACACTTCAATGCTGAAAGTAAACACAATGCAATAGGAGCAGAGCCCTTAAGACAGTTTCTAAGAAGAGCTGTTAATAATTGACTGTTTGTAGTGTCCAGAAAGTAAACACAATGCAATAGGAGCAGTTCCTAACAGCCGTTAATAATTGACTGCTTGTAGCGCCCATTACTGTTCCTAGTTCACACAGTTCACTGTAGAAAGTAAACACAATGCAAAAGGAGCAAAGCCTTTAATAGACAGTTCCTAAGAAGAGCAGCTAATAATTGACTGTAGCGCCCATTACTGTTTCTAGTTCCTATGCAGCATGTACATAGTTCACACACAAAGTAAACACAATGCAGCATACAGAGCCATTCCGTTAATAACAGACGATTTCAATGCAGAAAGTAAAAACTCAATGCAGCACACACAGCTGTTAATAATTGCAAAGACCATTCCTATGCAGTGTATACATTACTCAAAAATGAGAGCCCTTAACAGCAATCTCGATACAGACCGTTCCTCAAATCAATGCAAAAAAAACACAATGCAATAACACAAAGTAATGCCTGGAGCTAGCGCAGACTGGTAAAGTTAAATTAATTAATAATGGCATTGACACACACACACTTCAATGCAGAAAGTAAACACAATGCAATAGGAGCAGAGCCCTTAATAGTCAGTTCCCAAGAGCTGTTAATAATTGACTGTTTGTAGTGCCCATTACTGTTTCTGGTTCCTATGCAGTGTGTACATAGTTCACACACAAAGATTTTAATGCAGAAAGTAAACACAATGCAGCATACAGAGCCGTTCCATTAATAACAGACAATTTCAATGCATAAAGTAAAAATTCAATGCAGCACACAGAGTTGTTAATAATTGCAAAGACCGTTCCTAGCTCCTATGCAGTATACAAGACTGCTCCTAGTTCCTTTGCAGTATGTACACAGTTAAAAGACTATTACTAAAAAATGAGAGCCCTTAATAGCAGTCTTGATACAGACTGTTTCTCAAAAGTAAACAAAATGCAGTGTGTACATAGTTAAAGACTGTTAAAGACATTCAAGAGCCCTTAATAGCAGTCTTGATACAGACCATTCCTCAAATCACTGCAAAGTAAACACAATGCAGTAACAAAGTAATACCTGGAGGAGCTGGGGAAGAAAGGCACGGATCAGTAAAGTTAAATTAAGTAATAATGGCATTGGCTCACAATGAATACCTGGAGGAGCTGAGGAAGAAATGTGTAGATGGTAAAGTTAAATTAAGTAGTAATGGCATTGGGTTGGCAGATTTTGCTGACATCATCGCGCATGTCAGGAAACAGTCAAAAAAAAAAAAACCCTGGAAAATTTTGACATTAAAGGGGCCACTCGGGAATTTGTGGCACCCCAATATTTTGCCCTCAAAACCAGTATTTACTGAGGAATTCAGTATGGTTGAGAGGTATGAGTGTCTCTAGTCAGGCCCCAAACAGAATACTCTGTCTCACTAAGAGACTTCTCAATAAGAGACTTCTCAGAATAATATCTAAAATATTACTTCTGAGATATCTTGCAGAATGACATCACTTCTGGTCATCTGACTTCTAATTCCCATGCAGACCCACCATTGCTGGAAGCTGGCAGAATTTAGCACCTAGCTATAAAAAATACACACACACAAGGTCTTTTGCTCATATCTGTGGCAGGTGCTGGAAGTCATAAAGCAATTTTATACCTCCAAGCTTCCAGAGTAGTAATTAGTTCACCCCAAAGACAATGCAGAAAGCTTCCTAGTACAGACTTTGTGTCTCTGGCTGCATTGAAACCTGTCAGATAGCATCTTAACGTTTGCTGGACTGGGGTTAACCTCCTGTCTTCCAGTTTCATCTATTAAAACATATACATTTTAACAGTTAACAACAGTGCATATACATTTCTGTTCTCTCCAGTAGGGCACACTGTTGATACATTTTAAACACAAACACTTTACAAATACATTTTCAATATAAACATATGTGCAAATCAGTTTGATATACACATGACATACAGTTCTAATACACTTGTAACACAAGCTTCTTGTATAATCAGTTTGATATTCACAAATGACATAATTATTTACAGAATTCCAGCTAGCTGTGCTGGCAGTACCTCCTATCATCACACTGGGGCAGAGACTTTTTGTGACTTAACATTTGAAGCTGATGGACTGATGACAAAATTTCTGGAACTATGTAACAAATATATTTATCTCTGGAATGATTTTTGTTTTCTAGTAATAACAAATATTAAAAAATGTTATTTTGCAGTTTAGAACTAATGAACTGGAAGACAATGTTAAAAAATGCATGCAGGGTCTGTGTGAAACTGTTAATATTGTGAAGCTAGAGATGAGAGGAACTTATGAAAAGGAGGATGAAGGATGGAATTTGTTTTGAAATGGAAAAACAACATGGTGAAACACTTGCCAAGTATTATTTTTGTGGCTGGTCATAGAGGGATATAAAGATATGCTGGCCAGACTAAACCATGTTTCTTTTGTGGTAACTTTCCTCATTTATTTAATGATTGTGACAAGGTACAATGTAACCAATGTAAGGAGAAAGGACATGCAGCAACCAGCTGAGTGCCTGTACACAGTTTGTGCAAAAATGGGACACTTTTGGATGGATTGTCAAGAGTGAACAGTAAATAATGAAAAAGGGGAAAGGGAAGAAAATACATGATGAAGGGCAACAACACACTGGGAGAGAGAGGGTGAACTATGTGAAAAAGAAGCTGTAGCAGAAGAAAGATATGGATGGGGAAATGAGAAGAGAGACTGCATGCAGGAAGAGAAGTCAGAACAATGGACTGATACTAATATTTTTTTGAAGTTCTAGCCAGTGAAAAATCTGATTCTGAGGATCAAGGATTATTTGCACTTAAACTCAGGAAAAAAATATTCAGTTGGGGAAAGAGCAAAGATAAGAAAACAAATATTTAATATTTTCTTTAAACTTAAAAAGAAGGAAAAGGAACACTTTTAGAGTGCTTAGGATATGATAATGGTGTGCTAAATGTGATGTGGATGTTATACTGTTCCTGACAAGTGAAGAAAGATGGCAAACAGAAAAAATGTTGGATAGAAATATAAAAAATGTTGGATAGAAATATAATATGGTACTTAGGAAGTGAACATTGTTCTGGAGTGGCTGTGCTGTGTAACAGAACAGTGAAATACTAGAGGCAATATTGATAAGGATGGGGAAAATTAATATTTTGTGGATGTGAGGTGGAAAGAACATGTTTATAGAATTATAGCATTAAATATATGTATAACTAGCAAGGAAAGAGATAATCTGTTTCATCAAATTTAAACTGTGGTGGTGAACATGAAAATTATAATTGCAGTGGACTTTATGATTTAAGGGGAAAATGTAAAAAGAAAGGAAAAGTTGTTTAAAAAATACAGGAAGTAAAATATGGTAAATTAGCTGTGTGGAACAAAACTCAATAGACTTATAGAAGGGGGCACTTGGATATAAACTGATTATTGAAACGAAACTTCTTATGGGATGGTGTGAGAGCTCGGAGTGTAATGGAAAAGTTAAACGGAAGTATGCAAGTCAAACTCTGTCCTTATGGGCGGAGTTTGACTTCCATACTTCTACTTCAGCTTTTCAAACACACACAATGAACAGCTGGAGCGAGTGAGTGATCCCCCCCCCCCCCACACACACACACACACACACAGTGAAAGTGAGACTAAGCAAGCAATCCCTGGAAGCCACACACACACAGCAGTGATCTAGATAATTAAGAATCATATATCACAGTAACATTCTGCAGGAGATGTACTCAGACTATACTACGTGCAGTGCAACAGTATGTGAAAAAGCCATTAATAGCAGAAATGCATCTCTCAACAATCTTCCTCAGAAATTACTCAGCACCTCCCAATAATTATGCAACTTGTTTTTACCCAACACCCAGTTATAAGGCTGGAAAATTTGCAAAATATCTACTTTGTTTTATTACATGCAAGACATGCAACTAAAATTAACTCAATTTCTTTCCAGTGGCAACTTCTAAAACAAAAGCATGCCACAAAAGAGTTAACTAAATGAATCACAGCAAGTGCTGTTTAAAAAAACGAGTGCACGGAACAAAACCAAAAAGCTAAGCAAAATCTACAGGGAGACAATCTGATAAACCAGAAAATCTATCAATTCACATCTAAAGACAAGAATCGGTGACAATTTTGGGTGGGAAGTGGAGATTAAAATGTTGCAGAGTGCTGCAAACTTCCAGTGCAACTACAGAAAAAAATCCAATTCTGATCATTTTATTAGATAAAAGACAGACTGCACGGTACTCTCATTTTTTTTGTTTTTTTTTTTTTGCTATAAACAAATTCCACAAAAGATCAAAGATGCACCGATGCTTTGGAGACCTAACTTCCATGGCAGCTGATAACCCTCATATCCAGCCAGTGATCAAATGCTTGACAGAGTGTTGCACATAATCAAACACTCAAAAACTTAAATGTAAAAATATTGATCTACAATGTTTGAAATTCAAAGCAGCTAAAGCAACACACACAAGCCTCCTGCACCCAACATAACCCTAGCTACTTATATATACCAACTCTTTACACAGCAGTAAGGAATGGGTAAATTAGCAATCCCTATTCTACCCATCTTGCACAATATAAAAAATGTGTGTGCCCGTAACGCATGTTAGAAGTGAAACTTCTGTAATGAACACTGCGTCCCTCTCACCAGGCTGAACAAGGAGAAGGTCACTGTAAGCTGCCTGTCGGGTGCCAGGATCCGCCACATCACACAAGCACTCAGGTCACCCCAAAGCAAATACAAATATGACTCTGTCATTGTCCATGCTGGTGTGAATGACCTGAGACGTACCTCCCTGGATTACATGAAAAGAGACATAGAGGAGCTCTCTGATCATGTGGCCCAGGCCGGTATGACCCTGACCTTGAGTAGCATCTTACCCTCACCAAGAATGATACCACATTATAAAGACAAAATGATCAATTTCAACAATTGCCTAAAGTATTGGTGTCACTCAAAGGGGATCCAGTGTCTGTCAGCCTGGGATGACATGCTTGACAAGCCATGTTGCTTCGCTAGGGATGGCTTGCACCTGTCACCCCTGGGTTTTCGAATACTGGCCAAGACTCTTGCCAACCCCATAGTGCCTTTTTTAGGCAAGGCTCAAAAGACAAACCCACCTCCTTAGACAACACAAGGAAAAAGAAACTAAGGGTAATTCTGCTCAGCGCCGGAAGTCTAAACCTCAAGATGCACGCACTCGATTCTCTCCTCAGTATGGAGAATATCGATATCTGTGCAGTAACAGAAACCTGGTTCAAGGCTCCAGAGAGCACCCCAGCACTACCAGGCTATACCTCATACCATGCTTTTCGGCCCCAAAACTCGGGCCGAACCACAAGAGGAGGGGGGTATCCATATTCATCAAAGATACCCATACCTCCAGGCTGGTGGCACTGCACAAAGCATCTAAGACCATCCATGTGCAAGTAACAGTGGGCAAAACTGCCTTCCAGTTTATAGCCTACTACAGACCACCCTCCCAAACTCAGGAACCCCACTCAGACTTCCTGAAGACACTGGAGAATATGAAGGTCTCTCCAAACACCATTATAGTGGGTGACTAACTACCCAAACATAGACTGGGAGCACTACTCAAGCCCCAACACCCTAGCCCAATGGTTCCTAGAATTTATAAACTCAAATGCTATGGAACAACTGTTCACCACTCCCACAAGAGGGGAAAACATATTAAACCTGATCATCACCAACATGGGGACTCTATGTTCCATACCAGAGGTATACCCCTCATTGGTAAGATCTGACCATAAATTAATCACTATGGACATCCATATCCTGTCCCCACCCCCAGCAAAGGAAACCACGGTCAAAAACTTCTCAAAAGCAAACTTCCCACTTCTCAAAACCAAGGTGGAATCCTTCAAAGCCCCAGGGCCAGTGGAAAATATGGCCCAAATCGCAGAATCCTTTACAAACACATTCTATGGATACCTACAGGAATGCATGGATCGTGCTATCCCAAATAAAACCAAGACACACTCCTCCAAAGGCAGGAGACCTTTCTGGTGGACCCCAGCCATAAATAAGCTGTACAACAGAAGGAGGAAACTACTACATGATAGAGCAAAATCCCTGAAAGGGAAGGCAACTCTGATCAGTACTAGCAAGAAACTACAATGCCTCATAAAATCATCTAAGGCCAGCTTCGAAAGAAAAATTGCACAACATGCTAAAGATAATCATAAGGCTTTCTTTAGTTATGTCAGAAACCTGGGTGGAAACTCCCAGATATGCTCTGAGTTAGTGCAAAATGACAAAAAATACACTGAACCCACAGAGATTGCCAACATCCTGGCAGACAGGTTCAGTGCAAACCCCCCCCCCTCCAAATGGGCAAATGACTATCCCAACAGAGTGTAGCCTCCCTGATATCACAGATGCACAGGTGAGAGCTGCCCTCTCCAAAGCAAAAAACACAGCATCAGTGGGACCGGACGGTGTCCCGGGCTGCGCTTTACATGAGCTCCAAGAAGAACTGAACCCTCACTTAAAATCACTGTTCAGACAACAGGATTTGTACCGAAAGAATGGCGTACAGCAACAGTGGTCCCACTCCATAAAGGTGGTGCCACAATGGACCCCAGAAACTATCGCCCTATAAGCCTAACTAGCCTGGTCTGCAAAGCTATGGAGCGTATCATCATGGAACTCACAAACAAAGACATTGGGAACCTCCAAACACTGGATCCTACACAATTTGGCTTTGTTAAGGGCAGATCTTGCCTCTTGAACCTGGTCAATTTCTTTGAAACAGTCACCAAGGCCATAGACGAAGGGAAGGTAGTCCACACAGCCTACCTTGACCTTACAAAAGCCTTCGACACAATACCCCACTCGGGCATCATAAATAAGCTCACCAGCTTAAATATCAACCCCTGTGCCACAAGATGGGTTGCAAACTGGCTTAGGGATGGAACCCACATGGTCAGAATTGCAGATGCCATGTCAGACTCGAAACCAGTTACAAGTGGCATCCCACAAGGCTCAGTCCTGGGACCTCTCTTGTTCGGTATATATTTCTCTGAGGTACAGGCTAACACAGGAGGACTATGGCTGACAAAGTTTGCAGATGACTGCAAACTGGGGGCCATAATCAACTCACCTGCTGACACAAGCATCCTCCAAAAAGGTCTCACAGAGACGGATAACTGGTGCCAGACCCATGGCCTAAAGCTAAATGCCAAAAAGTGCATAGTCATCCCCTTTAGGAAAAACAAAGTGCCCACAAATTACCACATAGGTGGTAATCCATTAAGTACGGAAGAAGTAATTAGGGATTTGGGGACCCAAGTAGATTGCAATCTCTCCTTTGACAATCACATTGCCAAAGTGGTTAGAAAGACATTCTATATAGGTTCATAGGTTCATAGGTTAGTACTAGGCTAACTGCCCTTGCGAGCCATTTTAAGCCTAGCCAATTATCCCTTGTGAGATTCAAACCCTGCCTGTTGTTGTGTGTGTAAGGCAACACTAACAATTAGACCACCCTCCCAACCCAATGATATAGCCCACCTTATCACGAAGGGGTTCACATCTACATCAAGAGAGGTCATTGTGCCCCTCTACTCATCACTCATCAGGCCCATAATTGAATACAATGCCCCATTTGGGATGTACCTTACCCGACACCTGCTACAACTAGAAAGACCCCTAAAGTACCTCACCAAGAGGATCAATGGACTCAAACAGGTGCCCTACGCAGTTAGGCTAAAGAAACTCCAGCTCTACTCAGTTGCTTACTGCCTACTCAGAGGCAATCTGTGCCTGACGTATAAAGCCATGTCCAACCCAGAATTAATGGACATGCTCCATCTCAAGAAATCCAAATCCATCAAAACTACATGCTCCAGTGACTTAAACCTCAGCACAGAAATAAATAGAACATGCTGGAGGGATAGATTCATATCCCAGAGGCTCCCCTCACTCTGGAACAAAATCCCAATCCATGTCAGACAGATCCCCTCAATGATCCTCTTCAAGAAGAATCTTGACGTTTGGATGGGAGATCGTAAATTTACCCCTGGGATCTCTTCTAAGTCACTGCTAGACAGAGGCATGGTAAACTAACCTGAAATGGGCTATCTTCTGTGACCTACTATATAGAGGCACAGTCAACTAATCTAAGAAGGGTGGCGAAAGCCAAACACACTCTGGCTAGGCTTATAAATGCCCTAGGGCAGATAGCCTAGTATTAACCTATGAACCTATAATGCACATGGCAGCCACGCACACATTTATTTTGTATTATTGGAAGGCTCGGTGGTTGCAGATTGTGATACAGTTGTGACACGATTTTCTGACCATTTAGCAATATGGATGGAGTTGATGGAAGAAAGGGAGTATATTAAATGGAAAAGGGAATAAATGAGAAATTATGGGATGAAACCGGAAGGTGGGAAGTATTGCAGTTATGGAAGAATCATGTAAACATGAAGGATTGCTACACAAACTGGTCTGAATGGTGAACTGAATTTAAACAGAAGTACATAAAAGAGTTTCTTGTTTCTTTTTTCAATGGCAAGATGATGTAATAAAGGAAGAGATAGTAAAGTATGGGAAATGTATAGAAATGTATTAAAGAATTTAGACAATAACAAAGTATTATATGGAAAATAGAAATCAAGAAAAAGTTAAGGCATTACTGTTTAAGCAGAGATAATATTTACAAGGGAGGAGGTATCTGTATATTTGGGTAAAATAGTCAAGGGGATATTAATATAAGGGAAGTGAACAATGTATAAGGAAAGGTTAAAAGACCACAAGAGCAAAATATGCCTATTGTAGTACAGCATGTGGAAACTACATACGAGTAAAAATAAAGAAAATGAGAGAAAGGAAAATTTTAAAAAATCCAGAACACATAAAGGAAGAATTTAAAAAAAGAAATAACTATTATTGAATTGGATGCAGCACTTAGGAAAGTAAATGCTGATTCAGTATCAAACCCAGATGGTACAAGATGTAGTGTACAAGAAATTAATGGGTTGGCAAAGTATTTTGTAAATGTGTTGAATGAATGGTTGAAGGAAGGGTTCGTTTATGAAGATTTATGTAGTGGGATATTAAATTTTATATGGAAGGAAGATAAGAATGAAATAAAAATAGAAATCACATTAAATAACAGACTATATTTTTATGAGAATAATAAAGAGGAGGATGGAAGGAAATATGAGGGATATAATGGAAGAAATTATATCTGGTATGAAAGGGATGCCATGAATTGTTACTGATTGTGAGAGAAATTGTAGTCGATATTGTAAGTAAAAGGGATGATGTAAAACTTATGGCAGGCAATATTAGCAGGACATTTGATACATTAGCACGTAATACTTTGTGGGATATTATGGAGAAGTATGGAATAGATAACAGAATTAGGAAAGTGTCAGCATATCAGAATAGAGTGGGAGTGTTAGTGAATTAGTGACTGAGTAAAGAGATATGCATGAAGTGTGGTATAAGGTGAGGATGTCCCATGGGTGGAATGTTGTTAGCATTGGGAATGAATGTGATAATGAGTGAAATAGTTTGTAAAATCAAAGAAGCTAAATATGTGATGGAGAAGGAGGTACTGATACTAGTAGTTTTGACATACACAGTGGTAGTTGCCAAGAACAGAATATGGATGAGGGAAATTTGGGTTTGTCTGAATTGATGCTTAAAGATTAATTTCTTTCATTTCTTTTATCAGATGTTTCCATTGCATAGCTACATAATTTTTCCCAAATTTTATTCCTAGCAAATGCACTTAATTTATGAAAAATACACCCCCAAATTTCAACACATCACCTAAACCATTATTTTTATACGTATCCAGGTTCATTCCTATTTCCTTTAAACATCAATTCAGACACACCAAAACTTCCTTCTTCCATATTCTGTTCTTGGGAACTACCACTGTGTATGTCAAAACTACTAGTATCACTACCTCTTTCTCCATCACATATCTAGATTTGTTCATATGTGATGGAGGTCATGATGAAGAATAGCATATATATCAAATGTTTATATGATCCTGCAAAAAAAAATGAAAAATTATGTAACTGTTTTCTTTCATATGGGTTTCAAGATTAAAACTAGTGAAAATATATGTGCTGTATATGATTGAAGATGAAGGGGGTTTCAGGTTACTAAATCCACTTGTTTATTCTGCTTCTTTAAACTTGTATAGAGTATTAACTCATTCCCTCCAACAGAGTTCTGGATGTTTGCACTGTAACTTCCAATGGATGGAGCCTAACCTTTTTGATAGAATCAAATTATGGCTTCAAATTTCAAACAAATATTCATAACTCTGGAACGATAGATGTTACTAAAAAGAGTGTAAATGTCAAACTCTTCAGCAAAAACTCTGTTACAGTGGTAGTATTCTTAAGTTCTAGGTTTTAAACTGGATTTTATAAGCCATAGTAAACATAATAACTATTAAATGTGTGATATTTTGTAAACAACTTGCAATATCTCAGCAACCACTCATTTCAGACATACTGTTAAAGCTGTTCAACCAGGAGAGTTTTCATGAGGGTGAGCAGTTCTGTCTGTGTTACTTGGTTGTTGAGATGTTTATAAAACCATGAAATGTATGACAAGTACTACATGAATAGAAGGTAATATCTCTTTACCTGCTACAGGCAAAAGTCAAATATCAACTCAGTTGCATTTGCCATTGTGTGAACTTTAAGATGAAATATTTTAATACTTTGTATGTAGCATGGTTTTAAAATTATGAATGCAAATATGAATAAGAGATATTTAATTCCTAGGGGCATCAGTAGGATATAACTGTAAAAACAGGCATCACCCAGGCTTCAATGAGTTAAAGTGGGTAAAGAAAAAGAATGAGAAAATTAATAGTGAGAATGTTTAAATATAAGTGCAAAAGGTTCTGGGAGTTGATGAGAATAAGAAAAGAGAAAGAATATGTAAATGAATAAATTAAAAATTTTCAAGATGACAGAGAAAGAAGGATGTGGCATAATAATTAGATGAAACAATATTATTGTGTAAATCCATGGAAAAGTTACTAGAAGAAATTATTAAACCCATAAAAAGAACAATGATGCATCAAGATAGTAGAGTGTCAAGATTTCCTATGAAGGCTTTTAACAAATAACTTACCATTAAAAGGGAATATGCCATATGGAAAAAAAAGTTGGAAGAGTGTGCTAATTTTGTATAAAAGAATGGTGAAACTCTGGGAAAAGTTTTGTAAAAAATTGAGAATATTAATAAACAATATCAATATGAATACAGTTATGTATGGATAATACAAGATCAAGAAAGAAGATTAAGTGAGAAGGGTAGATAAAAAAATAGTTTATGTAATATGGGTTATTTCAATGAAATGAATGAAAGAATGAATGAAATTTTGTTTAATGGGAAATGGATTATAGAAGAATAAAATACTGAGGATGTTGTAAGAAAAATGATAAATAGCAAAAAAAAAAAAAAAAAATAGAAGTGTGTATATGTATGTGCCTGTAAATATGTACATTGTGTAAATATGTAAGTAATGTGTTATGTTGTGTTAAATAAAGGACCCTTATTCTTTATGAGGATTGCCATGGGGACTTTTATATCTACCTGATCTACCACTAACTCAACCATATGAGACCTTTGTTTAACATCTCATCTGAAGGACAGCACACTCAGGAGTGCAGGACCCCCCCCCCCCGTTATGCTGCACTGTAGTGTTGGCAATCCATCTTCCCAAACACAGACTTCTGCACCAAATGTAAGTGTGTTACCTGTTGTGTCACTGACACTGTTGTCCTTTTTTTAGAAATAATAAAAATATCCAAAATTGCAGATGCTAACAATATGGGCTATACCAACATAAAATCTATGAGGCTGTAGCCATTGATATCTCATCATTCACTGCAACATTCTCAAGCATCTTCGTGTTCCACAAAGACTCTGTTGGCCATTCAGGTACTAAAAGTGCAAGGACATCTGCATTTAATCTCATACTGTGTCCTCAACCAAGCTGTGAAACCTTGTCTTCCAAGGCCCACTACTTTATAAGGAATCACCAGAATTAGAAAGTGTACAGCTCTGAGTCAATGCGTGCAGTCCTCCTAGATTACATTAAAAGGATCCATCAGTTTTATTTACCATCATGGATGGCAGACATCAATTACAGAGATGATGCTAAACAGTCCCTTATAGGGGGCCAGCAGTACCCAGTCTTCTAAGTGAACATGGGATATTTGACTTGCAAGGCTTTAACTACAACAACCAACACTAGGTGTACAGGAAGTCTAAATGGCAACAATGTCTGATGAAAGTATTGCTAACATAGCAAATCAACAGAACTACTTGTGTGAACTAAGCAATGCTGTACCAGAGTTGTTTAAAATGACCAGTAACCTGATCTACACACCCAGTGGCAGAAGAGACATGGCTGCAGAGAAATCACCATCCCAAAATATAACATGTCAATCATCCAGATTGAAGTTACAAGCATTCAAAATGGGATGCCAGCATTCCAGTTCTTCTGGAACTAGGAAGAGGAAAAAAACAAATCATTGTTGAGTTTTTAAGTACAGTCCATGCCCATACATGCAGCTTTGTAGAGATGGCTTGATATCTGAACAGAAGCCTTTTTGAGGAGAACCTACAGGTGCTAAGATGGTTGTGTGTGTCCACTTCTAGAATTCACTGATCTTTACTGATGGTCCTCCAATCTCAGAAAACCTGGAGAATGCCCCCATACACGGCTCTAGACTGTAGTCAAGACTGCGACTTTTGAGCTAGTGTGGGCATGCTCTTGAGCGACTTGTCTGGCACTGCAGAGTGAAGAATATGTGATGCTTCTTCTTGGAGGTTTGCTAAGCCTAGAAATAGTACTGGAGACTGGACGGTCTCATAGAGGTATCCCATAGTGGGAGAGGGGGTCCCAATTTCTCTTCAAGATCCTGAAATGGCTGGTTAAACAGAATATTCCCTTGAACGTTACATTCATGAGAAAAAATGAGGGTTATAAGCTTCACTGTGGGGAAAAAAAGACTCTTGCCAATCTCCAATCTGGCAAAAGTTTGACAATTCTTGGCTGGTGATAAGGCATTAAAATGCCATGGTCCCAGCATCCTGTGCTAAACTGAGGTGATCATGTAGATCAGTATGAGGTCTATGAAGATCTCATTTTGTAACTGACACTGGATCCACAGACTCCACAAGTAAAGCTACATAGAAATAAGTTCCCCATCCTACCAGTTCTAGCAGGGACAAACTCTTGCATGGCCAATATAGATGGAATTAAGTATGCAAAGGGATGAGCACTAGGTGTCAAGTAGCATGGAGCTGCCAATCAGAGGTGCACCAGACTAGTGGGCTACATAGATGAGATAATTCTGCAGCAAGTCCACTGCTAGCTTCAGACTATGGTCAAGAAGCATAATACACAGCTATGTAAGTCAAGTCCAACTAGAGTTCAAGCATTTTCTTGAAGCCAAAAGCCTGAACGGTGACATGGAAACAACCACTGGACCTGCCTTTACCTAGTGTGAGACCTATGCAGGACACTCGTGTACCCCAAATATGACCATTGTACAATGCAGCAATGAAAGTGGCTATTCCATGGGATTAGGTTACCTGTTGGCTCACTGTATGCAGGCAACTGGAGGAAGGGTGAACACACACACCAAGAAACATGCCTCAAGATAGGTGCTGTGGATGCACCTCCTCCAGGCCTTCTGCCATCTTTCTGCTGCTGAGCTGAATAACAAGCACAGGCTCAAGCCCACACTAGTCCATGATCAGCTTGCTAAATAGAGAAAAGGTGGACAGTTTTTGAATCAAATGAACCCCAAGGAAATGCTAATTAAGGCCTACATTCCATTCTATAAACCATCTGATGCTGTTCTGGCCAAGAGCTAAGGCTGTGCAAATGAACCCTGCTTCAGATACCTAAGAGGGCATTTTGATGCTCATTATCCTCCTGGTAGTAAGGTAGCTCAGGAGTTTCTCTCTCAGATATCTGTAAGTGGTGAATGGAATACCTAGCACTTATAACAGTGCTTCATATCAAACTCCTTCCACTAGCACTAAAGACAATGCCAATGCATGCCTTGGTTAACTGCATGGTGGCCAGACATACACTTAAATGGATTCTCTGCTTAGGCACTACACTCAGGAACTTTTCCATGATTTAAGTCAAAAATAAAAGTCGACATCTTGTAGATAAAGTCAGGAATAAGTGTTCTTTCTTATTCTGATATGTGATGATGTAGCATGTGCCAGTATAGGGCACGTACTCACAGACAGCTATAGCTTCTACGTAAAATACCAGAAAGGCAAAGAAGGCAGGATAAACCCATTCAGAAACCCACCAAGGAGTGTCCCTAAGGCTGAATGCTTGATTTTTGAAATCTTATTTTCAGGATGCTCAAGATTACAGAGACTATTTTAAGCCCTAGATCCAGCAGAAGGCCTGGCCTCACTCAGTGCTCTGGGAGATGACTGAATGACAAGAAATATGCTAGCATTAGGTTACAGGGCCACAATGTCTGAGGCACATATAGTCGAGGCTGCACTTGGTTGATTGTGATATGAGCAGATTTCAGGGTTGACAAATCCGTACTCCTTAAAGATGTGCTCCTGTACCTGTAACAAGTAATTTCAAACATTGAGAACATATGCACTGTCTGGGCAATCTTCTGTTCCAAATGGTGCATTAGACGCCACAAAAGCTCTTATCCTTATCTAATAAGTGATACCTACATTGGGGAGGTCAGACAAATAGATCAGAGTCATAATTTTGGAATTCATCACACCATGTCAGCTAAATTCATGCATTCATGTCCTGGTCGCTCAAATGTGGAACAGTACATATGGACACTCCTCTAGATATCTTACAAAGTGGTTGTTGAAGGGGCATCTTTTGTACACCTCTATCACTTGACAAATGAGACACTAACCATCCACCATAGCTATGGGACAGCTTTCAGCTTACAAAGAGTGCGAGGCTTCTTCACCAGTGAATGTGGAAGAATGCTCTGAATGATGCTTCTTGTCAATCTCTTGTTCTTCCTTTCATTTTAGGATTGTACAAAGGACCTGATGGTTTCCAAATGGAGAACGCTCCACAACTGCCATCAAATTCATGGTGTTGTAGGCATCGAGCATCTCCCTGTCTCTAACTGATTACAGGTTTGAAGCACTGGCACCTGTGGCAACAATGCACATCATGCCTCTCTCATAGTGCTGGTGGACCTCACTGGCACCTGTGGCAATGTTACACATTATGCCCCTCTCATAGTGCTGGTTTAGCTCCTGCTTAATGATCCAACTTCTGCAGGAGAACGCAGAGTTTAGAAGTTCGACAATGAACACTAGATTGTCATTACAGGTTTGAAGCACTGGCAACTGTGGCAACATTATGCATCAAGCCCCTCTCATATTGCTGGTGTAGCAGCTGCTTATTGATACAGCTTCTGCATGAGGACATGGATTTTAGAAGTTCAACACTGGACACTGGATCATCGCTGCAATGAATAAGACTAAATGTCTAAGTTTACTCACTTCTCAAGCCTTCTTCTTTTCTGACCACAAACGTCTGCCATCTGTGCCACAGTTCCATTGAACAGCAATACTGCCATAGTACTAGCATTCAATAAATCATGACTGGGGTATAAGGCATTTGGTATATAAGTTAGAATACTAGGATATTTCTTCAGTTCTTCATATCCCATCTGGTTCTCATAGGAAGTTGTGACTCCAGTAGGCTATTATCATTCAAACAACTATATATTACTATATAATTAATAAATGTAACTATACAACGGTGCAATAAAAATTGAAAACAGCATACACTCAATGACATACCATCATAGTACTCATATGGACAACTGTGCTTTCTTCTTTTAGGAACAGTCACTGTAAAAGGAAATTGTAACATTTCAGGTAATTATTTAGCAGTATTTCTATACTTTGGTATAAGTACAACCTTATTTATTTATTCCAGTTTGGTGACCGGGGAGGTCCACTGGGCTCAAGAGCCCATTTTCAGTGGAGGCCCTGGGGGAAAAGATTCACAATACAAAGTTACATTACATAGAGAATTACAAGAAAACTATTTGCATTGCAATCAACAGGTAGTATAACAATCAGCAGGTAGTATTACAGTCAAAACAGGTATCATTCAGTAAAGACAGCAAAACTATTAAAACATTTTCAAGAGAAAGACAGGCATACAGCATAATGGCTGGATGTTACTGTTTAGTTACATTTATAATCTAAGTATATGAGAGAAATTAGGAATATATATATATATACCCAACCTCGAGTTTGTCAACAATATCTAAGTGGAGTGTTATGTCAAATTCCTTGGCCAGGTCAAGGTGGGAGTTGTGAACTGTTTTGCCTTTCTTCATTGCTTTTGGTGTGGAATTAAAAGGATTTAAGAAGACATATATCATAGGGCTCTTAGAAACCATCTTGCTTTAGTGGCTTGTTGCCAAAAGAAATATATAAGGCCTCTCTAAATCAGTGTTTACTTGTCTTGAGTTGGAAAGACTCATTTGTTCTAACCTGTAGCTGACCTTTGAAAACATACTGATGTCGACAGTATCACAACAGAGTTTTCTGAGAGACAGAACAATGCAATAATTTTGACTAATGTATGGTTCCGATACTATCAACCATTTATCCAGGTAGAAGTGGTGACACTTTGCTTCTTGAGATGAGCATGCACCAATGCCAAATATCTGATAAATGCACTGAAGCCAAATATCTGGTAAATGTTCTGGATTAAAACAAACACAAATCAAAAACTTCTCGAAAACCAAAAACAAGTATGGCAAACGTAGTTAAAGACAATTCCTTTATTTACTTGAAGCGCTTTTCGTCCGGTTTAATACACGAACTTCCTCAGATAAAATAAGAAGTGAGCTGTTACTTTTTAAATAAGCAAGGAGATGCATCAGCTGATGCTTCAAAATTTAAAGCGACATACCTTATTTTTTGTAAAACTTCCATGTTAAAAGGTTTTCTATTTTAAAATACTAATATTGTAATAATTATAAATACACAAAAAATTAGGCAAAAAAATTATTTCTGACAAAGTTACATACAAATCCACAATTAAAACTTGTTTTGACAATGGACTAATGAAAAACACATACTAATAAATTAAATTAGCCAGTCGAATCCAAGCAGCAACAGTAGATATAAAACTATTTTGTACTCAATATAGTTTATCCATAACTTACAAAATCTATATACAATTACTAAAATAAAAATACTGGTATATCCTATAAAAAATCTTATTAAACTCATAGTATTATAAGTCGATCAATCTACGAAGGCTCCTTAATTTTAGTATAGGCATAACTGAACACGTCATTAAGGCCCGGCAGATTATATGCATATAACTGGATCTGCCACAATAATTCCAACCTCTCCAATTCTACTTCTATTGGTCCCCCTCTCATATTTGGAACTAACTGATCCATGATCCAAAATTTAAATGCATGGGTAGGATATTCCAAAATATGTTTAGCTAATGCGTTTTCTTGTTTAAGTTTACCTATACTATGAACATGTTCATGTATTCTTTCTCTCAATCTACAAATTGTCTTGCCCACATAAAAACATGGGCAATGCTGGCATTTAGCTAGGTAGACCACCATCACAGAGCTACAGTTATATTTACCTTTACTTTTCAAATCCCAATTACTAATACTTAAGGAGTTACCCACTAAAATGTACTTAGTATGAGCAAGAGCCACAATTTTGCATTCCCTTCCTATTATTATTATCTATGCTTTCAAGCAAATCTTTAAAATTTTTATCTCTTCTTACAATAAATTTAGGTATTTCCCCTACTTTCTCCAATATTTCTTTACTTTCCTTAAGTATATTTCAATTTTTACATACAATGTTTTTTAAATAATAGAAATCAGTATTAAAGGTAAGGATGAGGCTATGCCTAAATCCTGAAGTATCTTTAACCAAGGTGGTATTAAGAGATACATCCATTACTTCCCAAATCTGATTCCCATATATGTTTGTTGTTAGTTCATGCATTTCTTCCTCTATATTATCATTCACAATGGGTGTATAAATACCTCTTAGTCTCTTCCCTTTAATCTCATCTATAATATTACCTAAGAATGTATTAGGATAAGCCCTTCTAAGAAACAGGTTTTTCAAATTCCTGCATTCATTATCAGTCATCTTCCCTTGAAATCATTCGTGCTGCCCTCACCAATTGTCCTTTTACCACAGACCTTTTTTGAAAAGTGGGATGGGCACTTGAAAAATGCAGGAATGTATTGGAGTAGAGGGGCTTCCTATAAATTCTTGTTTCATACTTTTTGTAAGTATTATTCTTGACTACTAATACATCCAAGAATGGGATTTGTTTTTCTTCAAAGTTATATGTAAACTCAAGAAAATCGGTGCTTTGATTAAAGTAATATACCAGATCCTTAGCTTGATCTTTGTTACCTTTAAATAATATAAATATATCATCCAGGTACCGTGTATAATATATTATTTGTGATTTTATAACTTCATTATTAAATATAAAGGACCTTTCCCAATAATTCATAACCAAGTTCGCAAAACTTGAGCCACAGTGTGAACCCATTGCCACCCCGCTTTTCTGATGGAAAAAATTATTCTTAAATGTTATGTAATTATGGGCTAGTACTATATTGAGCAATTCTACTAAAATCAATTCCGATGTAGGTGCACCTTTTTCCTTCAGATTCAAGATGACCCATTCTATACCTAATTCTTGTGGACTTGAAGTATAGAGGTCATTTGCATCCACTGTTAATTATTATATTCTTCAAAGGTTATATTATTAATCTTTTCTAAAAAGGACCAAGAATCTTTACTTATACACGTTTCAGATGTCACATACTTCTTAAGGAGTTCATCCACTACTTTTGCACATGCATAGTTTGCACTATTCCTACCATCCACAATAGGTCTGAGAGGTGGATCACTCAGATTCTTATGTATTTTAGGCAAACCAAATATAGTGGGAGCAATAGGTGCTGGCATAATTAGATAATTATATAAATCTATATCAATTCTCTCCATTATAAATAGATCATTGATATAAATTTTAATCCTATTGTTTGCCTGATTGTATTTATTCAAGGACACCTTATCATATGATTCAGATGGTAGCATTACCTCAATTTCATTTTCATAATCTACCAGGTCCATAAAAACCAGACCACCTTTGTCCGGTCTCATAATACGAACCCTTGTGTCCTTTAAATACTTGATCCAGTCAAGTTTTTCCCTTGACAAATTATCCTTACTTCTAATACCATTCCTCAATTGATCCATGTGCCTAAAATCAAGTTCACACATTTTTTTTCAAACATATATATAAACGATTGTGCAATGGTGGGTTATAAGTGCTAGCAATTTTGAATCGATTAATATCCATCGTATTTATATTACCAAGAAGTACTGCCAAATTCAATTTTCTCACAAACATTTTTAAATCCACTATACAGTTAGTAACATTCAGTCTTTTTGAAGGAATGAACGTGAGGCCCTTTGCTAGCAAGTTAGCTAGCTCAACAGGGACATATACTGAGTAGTAGTTATAAATAGAAAGAAATCACCCTCCAAGTTTGTAATAATAGAAGGGTTACTATTCGAATAATTTTCCAATGTCTTACTTATTTCCATTTGTTGTTTTTTTCTTTGATTTCGTTTGTTCTGTATTCTCCCCCTCTGAAAACCCTACTGATTATTGCCCCACTGGTTGTTATTATTGGACCGCATATTAGAAGTGGACTGATTTTGTAAATGCTGGCTTCTACGTGGCCCTTCATCATTGTTTTCTCCAGTCAAGGAAAAACCTGTTTGTGAGTTACTATCAGTACGATCCCTGTGCAAAGTATTTATCCCTTCCATATTCCGTTCCTGTATATCATGTTGATTTTGTGTACTTCCCAGTTCTGAATTAATATTTGTATTTCCTTCACCCTCTTTCACATTCCCACCTATTCTCCTCTGTTGTGTTGGTGGTGGGCGTGTGCAAGCAGTCCCTTGTTGGTATTGTAAACGGTCACGCTGCAATTTTTTTTACATTTCACTGCCTTTGCTTTAATTAAAAATGAATCAATTGTCTGAAAGATGCGTGAATATTCATATTTGTATCTGTTGAAGTCAGGATGTGATTTAATCTGAGTATCTAATACTGTAGTATTATCCTTCAGTTCTTCCACTGTTATTCCATAATTTTTACTCATCACATCCAACAATTCAAGACCCTGTTTATTGAATAGTTTAATTAAATCTACATGAAACTGAGAGTCAGGAATAAGGCCTGTAGGATACTGACAAATTCTAAGGCCCTTCGGCACTAGTTCAAGTCTCATACATTCAGTTTTTTGTATTTCAACAGTACATGATCGAATAAGTTCAACAACTCTACCAAATTAGACTCTTTCCTAGCCAGACTCACCGTTGTAACTGTAGAATTCAATTTAATCAGGCCCATAGGTGTAGTGAGCCATTCCATTAAGTTTGGGAGTCCAATAAGCCCTGGGTTCGGACTACCAATTACATCCTTTAAAACTGGACTATTTGAAGTATTGATATTACTGCCACTGGTAATGCTTTGCCCTCGCAAATTAAGTCCACCTTGACCATTGGGGATAGATGCCGATAATATCGGAGAAGGTGGTCGTTGATTAGATGCTGTTGTTCCTATAGGTACCATGTCGGTATTATGAACAGTATTAGAACTTGTACCGACTCTATTAACAATGTCCGTAATGAAACCTTGATGCTGCTGCTGGCTGTGAAGAACGCCAAGCATATCTACTTTCTCCGTTAATCTCTGCACTTGTTGTGCTAAAGCTTGGATGGTAGGAATAGTGCAAAATATGCATGTACAAAAGTAGTGGATGGACTCCTTAAGAAGTATGTGACATCTGAAACGTGTAGAAGTAAAGATTCTTGGTCCTTTTTAGAAAAGATTAATGATATAACCTTTGAAGAATATAATAATTTATTAACAGTGGATGTAAAGGACCTCTATACCTCAATTCCACAAGAATTAGGTATAGAATGGGTCATCTTGAATCTGAAGGAAAAAGGTGCACCTACATTGGAATTGATTTTAGTAGAAGAATTACTCAGTATAGTACTGTCCCATAATTACATAACATTTAAGAATAATTTTTTCCATCAGAAAAGCGGGGTAGCAATGGGTTCACCCTGTGGCTCAAGTTTTGCGAACTTGGTTATGAATTATTGGGAAAGGTCCTTTATATTTAATATAAAATCACAAATAATATATTATACACGGTACCTGGATAATATATTTATATTATTTAAAGGTAATGAAGATCAAGCTAAGGACCTGGTACATTACTTTAATTAAAGCAGCGATTTTCTTCAGTTTACATATAACTTTGAAGGAAAAACAAATCCCATTCTTGGATGTATTATTAGTCAAGAATAATACTTACAAAAAGTATGAAACAAGAATTTATAGGAAGCCCCTCTACTCCAATACATTCCTGCATTTTTCAGGTGCCCATCCCACTTTTCAAAAAAGGTCTGTGGTAAAAGGACAATTGGTGAGGGCAGCACGAATGATTTCAAGGGAAGATGACTTTGACAATGAATGCAACAATTTGAAACGTTTCTTAGAAGGGCTTATCCGAATACATTCTTAGATAATATTATAGATGAGGTTAAAGGGAAGAGACTAAGAGGTATTTATACACCCATTGTGAATGCTAATATAGAGGAAGAAATGCATGAACTAACAACAAACATATATGGGAATCAGATTTGGTAAGTAACGGATGTATCTCTTAATACCACCTTGGTTAAAGATACTTCAGGATTTAGGCATAGCCTCATCCTTACCTTTAGTACTGATTTCTATTATTTAAAAACATTGCATGTAAAAACTGGAATATACTTAAGGAAAGTAAGGAAATATTGGAAAAAGTAGGGGAAATACCTAAATTTATTGTAAGGAGAGATAAAATTTTTAAAGATTCATTTGAAAGCATACATAACAATAATAGGAAGGGAATGCAAAATTGTGGCTCTTGCTCATACTGTAAGTACATTTTAGTGGGTAACTCCTTAAGTATTAATAATTGGGATTTGAAAAGTAAAGGTAAATATAACTAACTCCAAGATGGTGGTCTACCTAGCTAAATGCCAGCATTGCCCATGTTTTTATATGGGCAAGACTATTCGTAGATTGAGAGAAAGAATATACAAACATGTTTATAGTATAGGTAAACTTAAACAAGAAAACGCATTAGCTCAGCATATTTTGGAATATCCTACCCATGCATTTAAATTTTGGTTCTTGGATCAGTTAGTTCCAAATATGAAAGGGGGACCAACAGAAGTAGAATTGGAGAGGTTGGAATTATTGTGGCAGATCCGGTTATATGCATATAATCTGCCGGGCCTTAATGATGTGTTCAATTATGCCTATACTAAAATTAAGGAGCTTTCATAGATAGACTTAGAATACTATGAGCTAAATAAGAATTTTTATAGGATATATCAGTATTTTTTTTTTAGTAATTGTACAAAATAGTTTTATATCTACTGTTGCTGCTTGGATTCAACTGGCTAATTTAACTTATTAATATTATGTGTTTTTCATTAGTCCACTGTCAAAACAAGTTTTAATTATGGATTTGTATGTAACAGTCAGAAATAATTTTTGCCAAATTTTTTGTCTATAATATTTTATTACAATATTAGTATTTTAAAATAGAAAACCTTTTAACATGGAAGTTTTACAAAAAATAAGGTATGTCGCTTTAAATTTTGAAACATCAGCTGATGCATCTCCTTGCTTATTTAAAAAGTAACAGCTCACTTCTTATTTTATCTGATGAAGTTCGTGTATTAAATCGGGTGAAAAGCGCTTCAAGTAAATAAAGGAATTGTCTTTAACTACGTTTGCCATACTTGTTTTTGGTTTTCGAAATGTTCTGGATTACCCAAAGCGGTAGAGCATAAAATAGAAAAGGGTGGCCTAATGGTTAAGGTGTTTGCCTTACAAACACAAGGTGCATGGTTTGAGTCTCACAAGGGATAATTGGCTAGGCTTAAAATAGCTCACAAGGGCAGTTAGCCTAGTACTAATTTATGAACCTATAAAGAGCTATGTAGAATATGGGCTATATTCTGACAAAGTCTCACTGGAATGTAAACATGCTTCTCCCATGCATGTCTGCAGCCATGTAAAACTTCAATTTTATAAAAGGGAGCAAAGTCTTCAGACTCACCATTTTGCAATTACAAAATTGTTCACGTCTGATTCTGATAAATCTTGAAGTGGTTTTTTTTTTTTTTTTTTAAGTAAACAGACTAGAACAAATCCTCCATTGAAAATTCCTAATGGATTATAATCAGAGAACCAGTGATGATGCAAATGTTCTTCTTTTGGCAGCTCTAACATAAGTAGTAAGAATTTGAGCAGTTAAAAAAACAACTTCATATCTCTGCTTATGACAGTCCTTTGAGTACCACCTTTCCAAAACTTCCAGTAAAACAAGCAGATTTATCTTTTCTCATGTCCTTTGACAATGAAGTTTTTATTAATGTTCCACTTATTTCCACCATTTATGACTCCCTGGTATCCAATGGATAAATATGGTAAGCAAGAGAAAATGCAAAAAAAAAGCAGGTTCTTGTATCAAATGGACAATGGCCTAGCATAGTCGCAAGAAAGTACTTTAACGATGCTCTTTTTTGTTTGCTAATGATATTTTGTAAATCTTTTTAACAAATGAACACAAAACAAAAACTAAACACAAAAAACAACAGATGACTAACTATTTACAAGACATCTATATCAAACTATCCATAATATTTTCAGTTACTAGCTATTTATTCTACATATGCAACAAATAATTAATCAGTAGTTCTCTAATAATGTCAGATCCACAGAATAATACTGGGCAGGCATTTCCACACAGCCACAATGATCACAGCAAGTGAAAAACTAAGTGAACTAGCAACAATTTGTAACATATTAGCAATAATGAGTCTTGCTTTACCTTGTCACTAGCTCTGTTCATCAAGGCTGTGGTAACATTCTGGGGACAACCTAAATGCTTGTTCCTTTCAGAGCTCTGCAAGGGTGACCTCAGCTTCTGTGAACGTATGACTTCAGAAACCATTTCTGTACAGAATGGGAGGAAGATAAGTTATAGCCTATATTTCTTTTCTCTTCCTAGTGGCTTCATCAGTGTTTTGTTACTAACATTTGGGGTGACAAAAACAATGTCTGGTCAGCTGCTGCATGTGGAAGCCTAGGTAACTAATGTTAGGTTTTAGATGAAGAAGGGCGACTGCCAGGTTTACTGCTTGTATTAACTGTTTTTACCTTATGCATTGTTCTCTTTGGTGCACTGTCCTACATAGTAACTTCAGAAATTACCACATAAAAGGATATAAAAATACTACAGTATCAAACCTCTGTCCGAAATTACCACATAAAAGGATATAAAAATACTACAGTATCAAACCTCTGTCCAGTGAATTCACATAAAATACTAATTAAGTACCATGTACTCACTCGAAACAACTTCAACATATAGCAGGGTTCTTTTAACGTTTAAAAAACTCATAAAACAGCTGCTAATAATTTATATGGAAATTCTCAATGAAAGCATAATTTTAGCTACAGCCCAGATATTTATTTTTAATCCTTAGACTGATACTTTTCTGATAAAACTAGAAAATAGGACATTAAAAAGAAATGTTCTGCTCATGTATTTTTGCTGTTTTGAGCAGTAGACTTGATTGTCTAAACACAGTAACATTTTAGCTGGGTAGCTCTGGAAAGAATACACAGAACGTTTAGTGTAGCATCAGTTCTCATTATAATGTTATGCATTGTCAGGTACTCTCCAGTAACACTCATACTGCCATGCAATATTATTGGTTATAATCCAAAAACTTTGGGATACGTCCCAGGAAATGAGGAATCAGGCATAGCTTGTTAATTATGCAACACACTTCCTTTAACAAAGTGTATGTATGTATGTATGTATGTTTTATATATATATATATATATATATATATATATATATATATATTCACACACACGCACATACACAAAAAAAAAGAAGTTATGTACCTACCATAACGTTCCATGTTAGTTGTCTTCATCTCGCCTTCTTTCTTGCTTGTTGGAATCGGAGCCGACTCGGCCATCTTCAATAGCTTGAGAGCTGTTTACTGGCTCGAGGCTAACCCTTATCCCATAATGCCTAGCGCTAGCTACCCAGATCTCATTTGTAATAGCTAACCCCAGACATAGCCAGAGAAACAACCTGTCCAAACAAACAGGTTGAGCAAATCTGTAATACTCTCTCAGTCAGTATTGGAAACAAACCAGAGAAAACTCAGCCAGAGAAACAAACCAGAGAAAACTCAGCCAGAGAAAACAGAACTCCTCTTGGTTCAACAGGACAGGGGGACGGAGGGTGGGACGCAAGAAAAAAGGCGAGATGAAGACAACTAACATGGAACGTTATAGTAGGTACATAACTTCTTTATGTTGTCTATCTCGCCTTCGTTTCCTGCTTGCTGGGACAGCGTCCCTAGCACCTATTATCCTGGGTGGGTCATTGGAACAGACTCTTCAGAACAGTGGAACCAAAGTTAGCACTACTCCTGGAGATCATGTCTAACTTGTAATGAGAAATAAAGGTAGGAGTACTTGCCCACATGGCAGCGGCACAGATAAGAGTCCTAGGGCAACCTAGCCTGGAAGGCTACAGAGGTGGCCAAAGCCCTGGTAGAATGGCCTTTCGGTTTGATGGACAACTCTTTGTTTCTTAGTTGATAGATGAAGGTAATAATGTGAGACAACCACCTGGACAGAGACACCTTGGAGACTGGAAGACCCTGTTTGCCCCTAGCATAGGAAAGGAAGAGTTGGTCCAGCTTTGCTATATCCTTCGTTCTATGCAGGTAAAAACGCAATTGTCTATGAACATCCAATTGGTGTAGTTTGTATTCTGCCTTGTTGGTGTGATTAGGGAAAAACACAGGGAGGTTTATAGATTGGTTTAAATTATTCTCCGAGCAGACTTTTGGAAGGAAGGAAGGGTTAGTTCTCAGAGCAACCCTGTCCTTATGAAAAACTAAATATGGAGGACAAACACTAAGTGCATGAAGTTCGGAGACACGTCTGGCTGAGGTAATACCTACCAGAAAGAGAGTTTTCCAAGATAGGAACTTAATGGAGCAGAATGCAGCCGGTTCAAAAGGGGGCATAATCAAAGAGGCTAATACCAAATTAAGGTCCCAAGGAGGAGGGGGATCTCTTACTGGGGGCCTAAGGAGAGTGGTCCCTCTGAGAAAAGATTTACACAGCTTACAAGACATGTTTAGATTAGAAAAACCAACAATAAAATTAGAGATGGCCGCTAGTTGAACCCTGATTGGGGCAGAAGCGGACCCGGAATGGAAAAGCTCTGTTAGGAACTCAAAGATTTCGTGTACTGAGGCGGAAAAGGGATCTATGTTCCTAGCCTCTGCCCAACAAGAGAAATGTTTCCATTTGCTAGCATAAGTCTTCCTAGTGGCGGATTTGTGAGAGGAGACAATCTCACGCACTGCAGGGGAAATGCTGGGAAGTCTGGCTAAGGTTGGAAGTGGAGCAACCAAGCTGTGAGCTGGAGTGTTTGGAGGGATTGATACAGCCCGCCTGATTGATGAATCAGTAGATCTGGTATCGGATCCAGAGTCCAGGGCTGATCGAGAAGGTAATGGTGCAGGAACAGAAACCATATCTGTTGAGGCCAGTAAGGGGCAATGAGGATCATTTTGCAACCCAACGATATTGCTTTCTGTATGAATTTTGGTACCAGGGGAAACAGAGGGAAGGCATAAAGAAGTCCCCGAGGCCAATCGTGGACTACAGCATCTCTGGGAAGGTGATCGGGAAGCGGTAAAAGGGAGAAGTAGTTGCTGCATTTGGTATTGAAAGGGGGTGGCAAACAGATCGCAGCAAGGCTGTCCCCATTTGCGGAAGATCACATCCGCAACTACCTGATTCAGAGACCACTCGTGAGGCATGAGAACAGCTCTGCTGAGCCTGTCCGTTCTGACGTCGGACTTCCCAGGGATGTGCGTTGCAATCAGAAATCGTTGGGAAGAAACCGCCCACTGCCAGAGTCTGAGTGCTTCTCGACATAGGGGGTAGGACCTGGTTCCGCCCTGCTTGTTGATGTACCATACCACTGACATGATGTCTGTTTTGAATTGCAATGGTCCCAGAAGGAAGAGAGTCGTGAAGGGCTTGCATCGCTAGGAGCACGGCTCTCATCTCCAAGACATTTATGTGCAGAAGGTACTCGTGAGGCTGCCAAGTGCCTTGGACTGTCCTGCCCTGATAATCCCCCCCCCACCCTATCAGTGAGGCATCCATGGTCACTGTGGCAACCGGAGGGGACTGAATGAAAGGTCTGCCCTGAGTCACTAGAGGGGAGACCATCCACCAGGAAAGGTGTCTTTTGCATGCTTCTGTAATCATGATCATATGAAACATGGGGAGCTGTTGGAAGGACCAGTGTGTGAATAGAAGCCACTGAAGGATTCTCATGTGAAAACGGGCCAGAGGTATCAGAAGAATTGCCGCTGCCATACAGCCTAGGGTTTGAAGGACATATCTGACTTGTACCCTTTTGCAATGCATGAAGAATTGCACCTGCTGGCGAATTGTAGACACTCTATCCAAAGGTAGCTTTGCGTACATGCACCTTGTGTGTAAGTCTGCTCCTATACAAGTAATAGATTGACAGGGCAACAAGGCAGATTTTTTGAAATTTATAGTAATGCCTAGCTGAGAGCAAATTGAAATTGTGTAGTCCCTGGCTTGAAGAAGTTGATGCCTGGTAGTAGCAGTGAGGAGCCAGTCGTCCAGATATGGAAACACCTGGAATCCCCGACGCCACAGGTGAGCCGTGACCACTGCCATGCATTTGGTGAACACCCTGGGGGCTGTGGTGAGAACAAAGGGCAGAGCTCTGAATTGGTAATGAGTGGCTCCCAGCCGGAAGCGAAGGTACCTCCTGGAGCATCTGTCCATCTTGATATGAAAGTACGCATCCTGGAGATCTATGGAGCACATCCAATTGTCCTGACCCAGAAAGGGTAGTATGGACTGTAGCGTGACCATCCGAAACTTTGTTCTTTGAACAGACTTGTTCAGTCTGCTGAGATTCAAAATACGTCTCCAGTCCCCTGTCTTTTTTGGTACCAAAAAGAACCTTGAGTAAGTTCCGGATCCGTATTGGTCTGCCGGGACTTCCTGGATGACTCTTTTCTAGCAGTTTTGAAACTTCTATAACTGCTTGGTCCTTCAGATTGGGTGGAAAATCTGGGGGGGACTTGCGTGACGGAAAGAGGGGTTGAAAAAATGGGATTCTGTAACCTCTGGATATGACTGAATGTACCCATCTGTCTTGCGTTAGGTTTAGCCAGGCCATTGGGTACATTGAAAGTCTTCCCCCAACTGCCTCCAGAGGCAGACAGTCGGTTAACATTTCAGGTATGCTGGAAGGGCTTGTCAAAGAATGATTCTCTGCTGCCCTGATTCTGCGGACCCCCTCTGCCACGAGGGCGGTGTCTGTTGCTATTATCCTCTGCCCCTGGAGGAAAAATTACCACGTGTGTCAGGCAAAGCTCTCTGGGATTTGCAAAACCACATTTTCCCACTCTTCTGACCCTTGGGATATGGTCTAGGAGGAGTGGAAAAACGGACTCCCACGGCAGAGGGAGTCTTGCCTTCCTGCTCACACCTAGTAAGAGTGCCTTTCACCTGTGTTCCAAAAAGAAAGGAACTGTCAAAGGGAGTGTTGGTGAATGACGCTCTGAAGGGTTCCGTAAAGTTACACAGCCGCATCCATGCATGTCTCCGAAGTGCCACACCTGTACCTGCGTATCTACTAGCACCATCAGTTGCATAGGAAATGAGCCTCATGGAGGAGTTAACTACTGAGTTAAGGGTTGCCAGCTGAGAAGCCACTTTTCCCTGAGCCCCTACAGCTGATGGATCCTGAAGGTATCTCAGAGCTCTTTTAGGAGATCCCTCTGAAGCCTGGTGAAATGGCATAAGTAGTTCAGCGACCTCATGGAGAAGGTCACTGAAGCAAACATTCGCTTCCCATATCTGTCCATGGTCCTAGACTCCTTGTTAGGAGGATGGACAGAGGAAGAAGTTTCCGCTAACACCTTAATGGCTGCTGCTACTACCATGGCATCCACGTGAACACCCTTAGCAAGGAACTGTTTGTCCAGGGGAGCAGTGAAACTTACTTGGCCTTCTCGGGGTTGGTTCCACTGTATCCGGGACTGACCAAGCCCTACAAGCCACCACTGACATTAGTGGATTGACGGGAGGAGACACCCAGGAGGTGGAGGGTTGGGAACCGAACGCATCCAGGAATACAGATTCATCCTCGGTAGGGGCAAGGGTATTCCAGTTCCCCCTCTGCTTAAGCATTTCTAGTATGTCCACAAAGGAAACATCTTCAGAGGGGGATCTCGGGGACCCTTCCGATTCATCCAAATCCGTATCCGAAGTGACAGACTCGGGGGAGTCAATGTGCTTCCTCCTGCACTTCTTCTGAGGGGGCTCTTCTGAATGATCAGAAGAGGCCTCAGAGGAAGAGGAAACACGCAATGGGGTGGTCTGGAGCAGTGGTTCCCCACACTTGGGGTCTGGAGGAGGGACAGAGGTTGACGCAGGCACTATGGGGGACGGAGCCAGTGGGGTTGAAGGTGGAGCTGACTGGGAGGCCAGCACACTCCTCATGACATCAAAGGCGTCCCTGCCATGATGCAGAAAAGGCTCCGGCAAGACCAGAATCCTCCTCCGCACCGAGGGAGACGGCTCAGAGGCTGATGTGGGAGCAGAACTCACCTGCGCCGATGCTCTGAGAGGGAGAGCGGGGTTGGATAAGGGTCCAATGCCACTCGCCCCCTCGGAGTCGACGAAGGAGTCTCGGCGCCCAGATCCCTCGACAGAAGGCACCATCAATGTGATCGGAGCCGATGACTGATCCGAAGGAGAAATCGTAATCAGAGCCGATGGTTCCACGACTCGAGCCCTAATAAACTCTGGCTCCGAGCTCAATGGAGTCGGAGGAGGAACATCAATAGAAATGGATGGAGCCGTCACCTGATGAGGACTGGACATCTTTGCCAGTGCCTTCGACTTCAACAACCTGCTGACGACTCTCTCCACGTCTTGGTCTGAGAGCCTAGAGGACCAAGAAGAATGTGAAGATCTATGACTATGGTCACTTTGTAAAAGGGGAGACTGAGGAGCCGAATGAATGGATTCTAGCGAAGGGGACCTCGGCCTTTTTTTTGTCCCGGACGGCTCCGAGGGTACTAGTGGAGCCGACAACAAAGCAGTCTCCTCGGTTCCAGCCGGGACCAAAGAGGTAGTAGGCAAGGTTGGGGCCAATGACGGCTCTGAGCTGGGAGCCGACGATTTGGCCGGTTTAGGGGATTTCACTGGCTGAGCCTAGGCCGGTGAATCCTGAGACTTAAGAAGACCTCTCAAAATAAGTTTATTTTTGCGCTCCTGCAGAACTCTTGGGCTAAATGCATGGCAGACAGAACAAGAGTCCTGCAGGTGCACAGCGCCTAGGCAACAGACGCAAGAAGTGTGTCCATCTGTCAGAGACATCTTCTGACAGCATGAGTCACACTTCTTGAATCCCGACACTTTAGTCTCTTTAGACATACCCTAAATACTTAGGCCAACAGGCCTCTACACTAAGTACAACACACAAAAATACCAAACAAGTTCGGGAAAATGAAAAAGAACGACACTACTACAAAAAAGCAATATATATACATATATATATATATATATATATATATATATATATATATATATTTTTTTTTTTTAAACTAGGGAGCCTCTAACTCAAACAGCTACCTATACAGGAGAGGGAGGGGGAGGAGAGAGCTCTCTAAATTAAACGAGTTCTAAGGGGGGGGACTACTATAAACTAGCAAAACTACAAGTTATCGCTATGAAAAACACAATTATATATATATATATATATATATATATATATATATATATATATATATATATACACCAGATATCTAAAGAAAACCCTAATCTGACACAAAAAAAGGCAGATTAATAAAGTTATAAAGCAGCAAACGAGATCTGGGTAGCTAGCGCTAGGCATTATGGGATAAGTGGTAGCCTCGAGCCAGTAAACAGCTCGTGAGCTAATGAAGATGGCCGAGTCGGAGCAGAGGATTGGCTCCGATCCCAACAAGCAAGAAATGAAGGCGAGATAGACAACTTTACATCTGTAAATACATTCTATGCATTTTTTTCTGAATAGCTATTTCTTATTTTATTTTCTTGTCCTGACTTTCACATTAAACATAAACATGTCTATTTCTCAGATACAACATGGCAGACTACAACAGGTTGGTGGCAGTGATGCAAGTTTAGCATATTTAAGGATATGAAGTACATTCTGTATTGTAAAAGGTTACAAACTGTTATGAGTTATATGCATGTATATGAAATCAGTGTAACCCATTTGTGTGCTAATGTATGTGTCTGTACATGTCTGTGTATAAAAGAATACATGTGGGTATACAGTGTGTGTGTGTGTGTGTGTGTGTGTGTGTGTGTGTGTGTGTGCGTGTTTTAAAATGTTGAAACAAACAGTGGATCATGGAAATGCTTCAATAAAAAACCAAATTGCAGTAAACAGGTAATAGAATGATGAAGTTTCTTCATGGTGAATTGACGAAAGCACTAATCTTTTGTGTTAATAAATCTGTGGTTCTACCTGGAAGAAATTTTTTACGGTTTGCAGTGTTTCTATTACCCGTTTACTGCAATTTGTTGTTTTATTGAGGCATTTCCACAGTCAGGTGTTTGTTTCAACAATTTGTGTTTTTTTTCAG